>NW_015536561.1:471671-490980 GCF_001515605.1 Sinocyclocheilus anshuiensis
ATAATAATAATGTTTTATTATTTGTATTAATATTTACATAATATTTTTTTTATTCTCTAGAAGTAATAATAATAATAATGATAATAAAAAGACCAATTTATTATAATTGTTATTAAATAAGTATAATTTGATTAATAGTTATAATAATAATATTAATAATAATAATAAAAATGGTTACTGATTAGTATCAGTATTTATACAATTATATATTTATAAAATAAATTTTTGTTTTTGTGTTGACGTCATTATTATTACAACATAAACAACAAATATTTTATTTTATAAATATATTATTTTAGAAATGATATGTTTATGTTGATGTTGATTATTATTAATATTGTGAGGTGAGTTTGTTTGTGCTTCATGCCTAATTGTTATTTTAAAATAATTTTCAGTCTACTGTATTGTAATGCATTTATCTTTAGTATTTATATTATTTGGGTGGCTAATCAGCTTTCATCTGAACACATCTCTTGTCAGCGCCAAACACATTGATCTACTACCGAGTGAAACCTTAGACCGAAGCATCACACAATGACTGATAAAACACCGCCACCAGGTCAGCCCCAACAAATATGACAAAATGAGAGCGGTGAACCTGTCACAGTCAAGAGAAAGGACACAACACACATCCTTTCAATGAGCCCATGAGGCAGATGACTGTATGTGTACACAAGAGTACCACATCTAATTCACTCACTTGGCTCCGGTGCTGGCACCTCTGTGCCTCACCAGTCCCTATTTTGATGCATTTGGGATGAACTGCATAATGCCATGAATATAGATTTGTCCATCTACCTGCCCATAAGATCTTGATTTTGGGATAATTGCATTGCAATAGGATAATGGTTTGGCAGCGCGATCAGGACTGTGGCATCGTAGTCTGTCATACAGTTTGTTTCAAGAACCGAGCAAATACTGAATATGCCACATTGCGAAAGTAAAATGGATTTTATTAGTATTTTTGTCGCATTTCAATGAAGGTAACATATGTGTCTCAATGAGTATGAGACTCTCGTTTTATCTGTAAGCTGGGCCGCGATTCATCTCATTTCACTCCTAGGTTTAATTTCCACCAACATCCTCAGGTGGCAGCGCAAACATCCAGCCCCTCATTTCAGTACATCTGAAGGTAGAGCAATTTGTGACCCTGGACCACAAAACCAGTCTTAAGTCGCTGGGGTATATTTGTAGCAATAGCCAAAAATACATTGTATGGGTCAAAATTATTGATTTTTCTTTTATGCCAAAAATCATTAGGATATTAAGTAAAGATCATGTTCCATGAAGATATTTTGTAAATGTCCTACTGTAAATATACAGTAAATTGATTGTTCTGTCTGGCCATTGTAGCTCACTGAAACAGGCCGCAGTGGACGGAGCAATCAGCACACCTTAGACTGCTTTAAGACTGCATGAGAAGCACAACATCTATTCAAATTTAGCTTTAGGTGCAACATCTCAGATACCAAAATAAAATGACGTCTGTTCTTCCCCACTTTTAAAAAAACACCAGCCCGTGAGGACGCTCGTGCACACGTCAATACACACAACTAAGTGCTAACACCTTATGAAGGTTGAGTTTTGTTTCCTTTTTCCTGCCGACAAGAGGAAGGACATGTTATCACAGCTTTTCTTGGGATTAGCAGGCTTTATTTAACGATGCATAATGAATCGCATTTATCTGTCCCTGTTGCTTTAATTGACACTCAAAGCATTGTGGGAAGAAAAAGAAATCCGAAGGGAACAGGTTCATAGTGCCACCTTATCTTGAAATTAGCTAGTGTTGTGGTTCATTGTGAAAGCAGGCTATGAATTAACTATGCAGACATTGACCGCATATTGGCCATGCACCATTTCATTGTTTAGTCAATGCTTATTTATTTAGGATAGTAATTGAGACATATATATTATTTTGTTAAAAAGCCTTGCACAAAGTAAGATACTCAATTGTGAGAGTGGAATACTATGCACTAAATTAAAATGTCTGATCGTATTAAAGATCCATACATTAGTTCCTTTCTAAAGAAACTTTAGTTTTGTCTTAGTATTCCTACAGTAGAACATATTTTACCTATTTATTTTTATTAGTATTAGTATTAATAATAATGTTTATTATTATATAAATATTAAGTGTTTATTAATGATAACTACAGTTGTTGTTATTATTATTAGTATACTTTATTACTTTTAAGAGGTTGCTATTCGTCTTACAGTAATCTAATTATTCTAATGGGACAGTCTTTATATTCTGTAAACTGCTGATTTCTTTCATTTCTGAATTGCAGTGCTGAGGTCAGCAATACACATAAACTAAGAAACATAAAACTTTTTAAAATCTAAATTGCAAAAATATCTCTTATGACTCTCCTGGCTGCCCAAAAACATTTACATTTTTGTTTAAACCGCATTAAGTTGGTGTATAAAATCCTTTAGTGGATAAAACAACTACTGGTGGGGAATAATGAAGGCAAATTTTCTGACCTTTGGGACGGTGTTTAGCCCAGCAGTAAAATTAAAAGTATAAGTCAAAGGTTCCATAATAATATCAGTGCCAACTTTTATTTTTTGTCAAACAAGTTTGTTAGGCCCTTTCAGACAAGCATTTTCATTGCCGAAGAACATTCTAGTATCAGTGTTTCACAGCAAAAAAAAAAAACATTGTGCATTGTTTTATCGCTGGGCATTGTTATATTCAATATTATTCATGAGTCCAGGACTGTGCAGATCTATGATCCAGCTAGAACGGAGCGGCATGGCATTCATATTTATCAAGGGTCACCTCCTGTTTCCTGCATTCAGGAAGAAATGAGCATATACCTGGCTTTTCTCTGCTTTGTTTTCTCTGTCTTCCTCTTTGCTAGGGGAGATACACGCGTTTGGCATAAAGTGAGATGCTGTAGCTTGTAGCAGAGGATATGATGGAGGGGGCACGGGGAGGGCAAGAGAAGGTGCGTTTATGTGTGTTCATACTACCTGTGAGCCGTCTGATCAGGTGCCGTCATACTGAGACATCCAGAGAATCTGTATTCATTTGGTCATGCACCTGCTATCTAAAGCAAAGGGAGAGGAGCTTTTGAAAAGCTGAATGAAATGACACTGGAGAAATGGGGATGATAGGGAGAGAGGGAGGCTTACAGACAGGTGAGAGCAAGATGGTGCCTTTTTCTGGGTTCATAATGCTGACTACCATACTTGTACTATTCGGCAGTGTAGAGCATGTTGTACTATGTATGTTATGCATGCATTTTCATTTATTGAGTAGCTGAATGACTTGCGTACTATATTTGATCAAATGTGCATAAAGTACATTGAGATACTATATCCCACAATGCAACATTCTTGACTAATAAACGGGAAGTTATACTAATCAATATTTTCATATTCGAGCAGACTTTTACTTAAATTGAAATGCAGATTTATTTCTAATATGCCATTCATTTCTGAGATAATTACTGGACTTCACTTGCTGAATTAAATTAGTGAATCTCATAAAAAACATTTCCAGGTCACATTTCACTCAAAAAAAATCTGAAAAATTTATTTTTCATTAAATGAAATTATATAAATAATTAAGATTGTAAGGAAAATTAAGCATAGCCTATTTTAAGTTTTTTTTTTCTCAATTCTCATAATCACCTTCTACCACTCAGTTCTCTTTACTGTAATAAATGCAGCCATTTATTTATTTTTATTATTCTTAATTTTGATGCAATATAATTTTTTTTATTAAAAAACGTTTATCATAAAGCAGTTATAAAAATGAATATAATTGTAATAAATAACTGAAACCACAAATACTACCTAAGTTCTATAAATATTTCACAAGTTAAATACTATAATAATGTGCAAATTATTTATTTGTTTATTTATTATGGTAATGGGGGAGTACGTTTATTTAATTGTCATTACAATCATGCTAATAAAATAATAATAATAATAACGGATTTTTTCAGAAAAATCTTTTTTTTTTTATTTCACTGATGCATTTTTTATATAAATATATAGTTCAGTCATGAAACTCTAGATGGTGCATTCTGATGGGGTGTTAACGTAACTGATGATATTCAGAGAGTTAAACGACTTGGCACAAGCTGATTGGTTCATGCTGCATATGCAGCCAATGAGCTCACTACCTTGCATTTATATGGCTGGCTAGCATTCACTTGAGATTCCTGTAGCGCGCTTTCAGAGTTTCCACAGTTCTCAGAAACCCTCCACCTTCCACAGCTCCACTTGTATAAATCTGCTATTTTATATGCTATTTGTGCAGCAGCAGTATGTCTTAAATACTCATGGCACCGTATCGCCATATGCATTGGCAGTAGCAAGTTCCTGTACTTGCTTGCAGCAGCAGCAATAATCTACAACTACAGCAATAACCAACAGCAGCAGCAATTCAGCAGCGTAGCAGATCTGTTCCGCCAAGACCAAATACATTAACATTGTCATATCCATCACCATGCTAAAATGTTCCGAGAGTTGTCATGATTGAACTGTGCATATACTATGATTTTGTCAAATTCCCGCAAACATACATGTGGCAACCATTAGAAACATTGATTTGCATATTACATATTACTACACTTAAATAGTAGGCAGTGTGCCATATAAGCAGTCAGGAACACAGAAGCAGTACATGGGCTGGGCAGGTACCAAAACAGGAAGAGGACTGCATGAGACAAAAGTCAGAACAGGACACTCTTAATGTCTCATCCCCCATTGTCTCCATTTCCTCTGCATGGGCAGTAGAGATCCATCAGGAATGGACACTGTTCAATAAAAGCACACCAAGAGCCTCGTCTGCCTGGGTGGGTAACAAATGAGGGGGCTGGACCCTGTGGTCCCTCCTGGCTCTCAGCTCTCCTCTGTCTGATACTTTATCTGCCTTCTGTCTGTCTCTCTGTCCCCTGAGCTCCCCCCATGGCCTCTCTTCCTATTTGCCTATCTCTGCACCTGTCTATATCCCGGCATGCTCTTTCTGCTGTGTCCGGCAGATCGCTGGTTTACCAGTCTACCTCTCTGAATGTTTATATACGTGTATGTTGTAATGTAGGTGTCTGTACACTCATCTCTGCTGAAACACTGTGAAATAGTCTATAACAGGCAGGTTTCCATTGTGACCATTTACCCTGTATAGAGGCACCTTTCCACCAGATTTCACTGCACAAAAGGCAGTTGCAGGCAAGAAAAATCGGCTCAGCTTTAGCCCCTAAAACCTGCTGATATCAAAACAATAACTGCTAATTGCTAATGCTAATGAATTAGTGTATTGTGTGATTAATAAATATAATAAATATTTGTGTATTGTGTAAATATAAAGAAACTGAAGAGGAATCGTAAACAAATGATGCGATTTTATAATAAAATAAAAAATAATAATAATAATTAATTACATTTATATAGCGCTTTTCTAGGCACTCAAAGCGCTTTACATTGTCAGGGGGTATCTCCTCATCCACCACCAGTGTGCAGCATCCACCTGGATGATGCGACGGCAGCCATAGTGCGCCAGAACGCCCACCACACACCAGCTTATTGGTGGAGAGGAGACAGAGTGATTAAGCCAATCAGTAGCTATGGGGATTGTTAGGAGGCCATGATGATCAGAGGCCAATGGGCAAATTTGGCCAGGATGCCGAGGTCACACCTCTACTCACACCTCTACTCTTTTCGAAAGACATCCTGGAATTTTTAATGATCACAGAGAGATTTTGGTCGGAATAATAAAGATTCTCTGGAAAACTTCATTCTATGTCTAAGCTGTTTAGCATTTAGCGCTAATGCAAGCTAATGAAGGCCAAAAGATGAACATCAGGTGTGTAATTGGAGTTTTATCTGTGTATTTTATCATTCTTGTGCTTCACAGGGGATGATGGGAAATGTAGTTTGATCGCTCAAGCCTTCTCCAGCTCAAGCTAGAAACTAAATGATGCTGTCAAAATCACAACTACAACTTTTTGTGATAAGTAACACTTTACATGCACTGCAAATATTTAATTGAAAAGAAAGTTACAGGTTTCTCACTGGTATTTATGGCAACATTGGAAATGCGTGCCTGTGGCGACATACTAAATATTATTGCTTCTTGCACATTTCACGACTTTCAAATTTAAATTTCCAGTTAATGGCTGTTAAAGCCCATTTTAGTTTTATCCAAATCAGATGAACATGAATCTGGCAATGTTTTATCATGTTGGTTGTATCATGATTGTTCAGAAATGACATGTGAGTGCTGCTAAAAATGCTACCTAATTGAGTGTTTAAAGCAAACGTGAGATAAAAATGCATTTGCTTAAGCAAACATGCCATTTTAGCTTGCTTCTCCAAGTCTTTGAGCTCTTGTATCATGATTTGTGTTTCTGGAATCATATTTAAGCACTCTGCATCACAAGTGCAATTCTTAAGCGATAATTTATTTCCGTAATCATAAATTCATAATAAAAGAAATAAAAGTTGTTGGCATTCTACCGCCTGTTTCCTGAAAGAAACATTATTGAAACAAAATAATACAGTGTGGAGTTCAGTCCAACTGTTTTTAATTGAGCCTTGCAGTCAAATGTGAGGAAGGGCGGGATTTATGTAGAAGTCTGTCATTTCATCAGAAGTTCTAGTCGTGACTTTTAAATAAACAATTTGGTAAAAAATAAAATATTAAATATGGAACATATGCATTGATGAATCTCTGACAACAAGATCAATAACTGATAGGGAAAATTTCCATTTCATGCCGTGGAACTCACATGCATATAGCTGTTTAATAAAATCATTCTGACATGACTTCAACATGCCAAAAGATCGAGATGCGTTTTTTGTGATCAGGTTTTGTAGTCAGTTACAGTACATTAGTAGGTTGTAGTTATTGTTCATCTCTTAAGTCAGATCTCCTTTCAAAACAATCAGCCCATCTCTATCTCTCTCTCTCCCTTCATTCCTGCCAGGGCGATCAGGGTCATTAGCATTCAGCGGGAATCAAACACCTGCAAGCCACGTGAAGCCTCACTGCGGTGAGCACAATCAGCCAAATGTTTTCCTTTTGCGATGAATGTGTGTGGCTGTCACCATTTCAATTGATATATGTGTTCTCTGCTCTGTCTCGCTCTATTCTGCTCCATCCCTCCCTCCGGTTCCTCCATTCCTCTATATAAGATTCACCAGAGGTGGTCTGTGAGGGTAAAATACCGCATAGAGGCTTCAGGTGCACCTGAACGATACCGTACTCTGATTTACTGTCACAGATCTTTCACCACTTTACAAAATGGCTGATCGCTCAGAGTTGTAGGAATATTGGCAGCCCAGACGTATGGCCCTACTTAATTTTTCCATTTAGGACGCAAGCTGGTCAGTTGCCATTGGCAAAGTGCTGAAGGCTTCACAGGGTCACTGCAGGGTTACACGCGAAACGGACCTCCAGTCCCCTAGGGGCACCATTACACACTGCCAGACGACATAATGAACGCGAATGAAACCGCGATACCCGTAGGCAGAATTTTAAAGCAATGCTGTGATGTGACTCACATGATGGAGAGATGTGAGCTCGCACTAACAGCTAGTCACTTGGAACAGCAATTGTTTTCTTTTTTTCGTATTTTTAATTCCACTGCAGCAGTGTGTTGGTTTTTCACAAGTATTAATATGTCAATGAAAAATTACTGAATAAAAAGTTATATTTTTAATATAGGTACATACATACAGTATACATACATGTTCTTAAATTGTACATATTATATCTAAACTTATATATTATATTTATGTATTTGGGACCAATGAGGTTTTTTGAAGAAAGAAAGAAATGTATACACTTTTATTCACTGACAATAATAATAAATTATTCTTGAACACCAAATCAGCATATTACAATGACATTGAAGACTGGAGTAGCCTAATGGCTTTGCCATCATAGAAAAACATTTTTTATTTATTTTTTTCCCACAATATTACTGATGAGCTGTATTTTTAATCAAACAACATTAAATTGTACATTTAATTTAGTAAATTTATTCAAATTTATCAAAATGTGCATTATAATTTTTTTGATCTTGTTAATGATGAAGGCAAGGTGTATTAATACATGTTCAAAATAATATATAAAACTGAATTTTTCATTTAATTTTGCATTATCTTGTCAACTAAAATTATTTTGTTAGCTAAAATTGAATGCAGTTTTAGTAAATGTAACATTTAGAGCAGGGCTGGGTAACTTCAGTCCTGGAGGGCCACTGTCCTGCAGAGTTTGATTAGGGTTGGAGCTAAACTCTGCAGGACAGTGGCCCTCCAGGACCAAAGTTGCCCAGCTCTGATCTAGTTTTGATTTACAAAAAAAAAAATGTTTTTTTGTAAAACAAAACTAAACAAAAATTACACTAACTCAGTAATTTTAGTAAAATGTAGTAACAGCAACAGTAAAATTAATATAAATAATCACAAATAATTGACTACATTCAAAGGTTTGAAAAAATATAAATAAATAAATTACACCGACCCATAACTTTGTGTAATTGATTCGTCTGACCAGGGATAATCAAGTCTAAGAAATCTGTTGATTCTCAAACAGAGCTTTGCAGTTTGCAGCACTCTGTCTTACCTTGGCTTGTCTGAGATTCTGCTGAGCGTGGAACATTTCGACAGTGCAGGTGTGTAAGCCTTTGCACGTTGTTGTGATTCACACGTTCGAAACATTCCACAGTTCGTAATGAATGCACATGTGAGCATCACACATAAATGTGCCACCAGCGTATTAACATGAGCAGTTCTCGGCGAACAGATTTAATTCGATTTAGTCTTATGTCTGCTCTTCACATTGCATCCTGTACAGCAGACTTTGAGAAAAGGAGTTTCCATGTCAGTGACAGTTATTGTAAAAGTAGCATATTTGTTTGATGTGAACAACAACACGGCTGTGGAAGATATCAATTCTGTCCATTGAATTTCTTCAGTGTCATTGAAAATCTTTTACAAGCTTTCAATGGCTTTTTTCTGTAGAGCTGTCTATTGAAAAAAAAAAATATATATACAGTGTAGGGCAGTGACTGATTACATGTAATCTGGATTATGTCATCAGATTCCAAAAAAATAAGTACTAATTAAGTAATAATTCAGGGCCGTCCTTAGGGGCGTGCAACTGGTGCTGACCGAGGGGAACCCCCAGCCCCCCAGAACGCGATTGCGAACGAACCGAGGGGGGCCCTACCACGTACCGGGCTTTGCGTCAGCTAATGTAATAATTAGATTATATTAAGATTATATTAGGCCTACATTTTAAATGCTCATAATCAAATTACAGTTACTTTTTATGGATTACATGATTACATATTATTCACACAATGGAGGTAAATTATTCATAATTTATTAAATCACCCCATTTTTTTTGTCTTTCTAAATTAACACACAGTTACGGAAACCTTGCTGTAATAGAATGTTTATTTATTTTTATTTTTTTAATCAATATGGTACACAATAATCCCATTTAAGTCTGTCATAAATGAGTTAGGTCAAAAGTAATGTAGAAGTAATCAAAAATAGTCAGACTACATTACCTAATATGTGTAATCCAGATTACTACTATAATTTGCATAATTTGTAATCGGTAATGGACTACAATTTTTAAGTAATGTAGCCAGCACTATACAATTTATTTGTTATAAAAATACTTGTATTGTGTATGCTTCGTATTAGTCTCACGTAGCCAGACCTTCAGACTGATGGCAGAAGGTCTGGGAACCTTGGCCACTTTGAATGGCAAGGCCCGCCCAAGAGGCCATATGACTGACAGGCAAAGCAACCAATCATGTTTCGGTTTGTTCCGCATCATGTTTAGGGGCGTGGAAATGTCCCCACAATAACAGACAGTGAATAACAGTGTGAAACTCTTGGACGTATTTTAAATATGCTATGCCGCGAACTTTAAATATTTCACATACTTTTAAAAATCCAGCGTTTAGTTGATCCTGATAAGCGCTCATTGTCACAGTTGTAAACACGACGGCTTGCTTTTAACATGAGGGGGTTTGGCGTCACGGCATATTTGTTTCCAGGTGGAACGTTAAAGAACGCGACACACACGTCTTCTGGAAATCCTGTATAATTCAACCAATCCGATCATGACTTCGAAACTCCCGAAGTGTTTCCAATTTTGTGTGCCTTATGCATCAGATGTTCAGCCAACGGTTCGTGGGCGTGACGTCTGAGGCTGAGACTAGCTTTATATGGGCTTCATTTTGGGATGTAATATCGTTTTACAAGATGTGATTGATTAAGCTGTACCGTTGTTCCTCACAACCTTATTTTAGTTTACATTAAATTGAATTTAGCACCTGCTGTCTGTCTAAAGTCTAGCGTTTTGGCCTTTTCTCAACGCCACGGAAGCATGTAGTGGGTTTGCATTTTGTCATGCACTTCATTCCACAATGTGTTCTTGTCTTGTTCTTATTTATTTGTTTCATTAATTGATCAACAAAACATCGATAAAAATTAAGATACAAATTATACAAAATGAAATTCATTATAAAAAGGACTTTCCACTACACAAAACATATGAAGTGGTCAAAAATTATGCCTGACCCACTCCATTTCTCCCGGTGTATTGCCGTCCAATTCATTAGCACGCCCATTATGACGTTTACAAATTACGCAGTTTTTTCATAATTAACAGAACAAAACAAACAAATAATATTTAAACATAAATATAAAACAAAAATAAATTTTCTTAAAGGGGTCATATGATGCTTTTTTAAAGATTATTATTTTGTGTATTTGGTGTAACAGAATATGTTGACATGCTTTAATGTTAAAAAAAAACATTATTTTTCAAATACTGTACATTATTGTAGGTCCTCTATGCCCCGCCTCTCTCAAACGCTTAGTTTTCTACAAAGTCCCTCCTTCCGACAAGTGCAGTCTGCTCTGATTGGCCAGCTGACCCAGTGCATTGTGATTGGCCGAACACCGCAAGCACTCGTCGGAAATGTAACGCCCCTTACCATAATCGCGAGCTTCATCTTTCAAAATAAATGTAAAGACAGAGCCCGAAAGGGGAACAGAAGGAAAACTTGAAATCGCATCATATGACCCCTTTAAATGGCTATCTAGAATGCAACTTCAAATTCATAGTTGAAAAGAATCTTTGCCCTGCATATTTGCTCTGTATATGAACACCTAAAGGTTGGTTCTTATTATGACAAGTTTTCAGTCTTGTGCTAGTGTCCTTTATCCTGCTAATGTGTGTGCGAGCGTATGATTGATTTATGCCTGAGGAGATTTGGTCACTGTGTGTTGCATTTGCTTCTTCATCTGTCCCTTCAGACGAAGCGCCTGTACTGTCCTTCCCCTCCAGCTCCACGGGCATTTATACAGCTATAAACAAAATGCACATCGAATGCTGTGCCTATGGTCTACTTTGTTAAGGACCATAAAGATGACTGACTGCCTTTATGTTCCTGCCGGTTTTTCATTGTTTGGGCCGACTGCAGAAGTACTGGCACAGTATATTAATGCTTCCAGTACCGGGACTCTGTTTTGTTGACTAGCATGGGTGCTAGCATTGTTTTATGGCATAGGGAGGTAATCATGCTGCCTTTGATTTGTGCTGCAAGAATATTGTATACCGTGACATGCTGTGAAGGGAAAAAAAATTGCTGAAGCAAAAATAGTGGGCATATAAAATAGCATCAGAACTGTGGCCTAACAGTTAGCACATCACACTTGAGTTTAGCTCGCTAATTCAAATCTGGGTAGCGTGAAATTGTAAGTCTGATTACTTAGAAAAATAAAAGGTTTCTTCAATAAATGGCACAATTTGAGGTGTCATTTGTGTTTGTAGCACTCTCTAAAATCTCTAAATGTAGGTATAAGCAATAATAAATATAGCTAATGGTAATGGAAAGTGCGAAGTGTATTGAGTGTAAGCATTGCTAATGCTTATTAGAAGGTGCGATGGGTTCTTAGTACACCTGAGGCTCCAGGGGATGTTGTACTATTAATCTGTTTCACAGAGATGAAATTGTGATAACCGGTAAGCTGCTTAAAGTGAAAAAAAGTGACGTGACATGTGGCCAAGTATGGTGACCCATACTCGGAATTAGTGCTCTGCATTTATCCCATCCAAAGTGCACACACACAGCAGTGAACACACACACACACACCGTGAACACACACCCGGAGCAGTGGGCAGCCATTTTTTGCTGCGGCGCCCGGGGAGCAGTTGGGGGTTCGGTGCCTTGCTCAAGGGCACCTCAGTCGTGGTATTGAAGGTGGGAGAGAGCGCTGTACATTCACTCCCCCCACCTACAATCCCTGCCGGTCCGAGACTCGAACCCGCAACCTTGGGTTACGAGTCCGACTCTCTAACCATTAGGCCACGACTTCCCTGCTGTTTTCAAGTATTTGCACATTTCCATGTCTCACACCGAGCGAACGAGCTGTTTATTACTTAAGGAGGCACTCAATGAAAAATTCCTCATAATCGCTTGATTTTTCCTCACTGGAGTGGGGCATCCTCACCGAAGAGGAAATAAGCAGTAAATGAGGTCTATTAGGCATATTCTATGAATATGGTACACTTTAGTGCTATGTTGCTATTTTAAATAAATTAATTAATTAACCTTGCATGAACAGTATTTAGTTTTGAAAATATTAAATGTCTGTCTCTCTGTCTACCTATCTGCTAATATGCTGATAACATGTTTATTGCAGGGTTTTAATGTCACACAATTTTGTAGCAGGATTGCAGATCTCAGAAATAGAAAATAAAACAGTATGTCATGTAATATTTATAATAATATTAACATTTTCTTGAATGTTAAGTACCATTGTTAATGGGCCATTTGTTGAAAAAGGCCAAATGTTGTTCCTTATTCATGGAAACCGAAATTAGCCGCCTGAATAAACGTCCTTTCAGTTTAGAGGTCCTGCATGTTTATGGCTCTTTGAGACCCGGCACATTTTTCACACCCAAGGTCTTATTTTCCTCTGTATGTTTGAGAATATTTTGTGCAAATAACATTTGAGTCCAGACATGCCTACCGAGCCGCAACTGAAGAGGGTTTTCGAAGAGAAAAGTGGCAAGATGAACACTGCATTGTTGTTGTCTGCCTTGCAGGCAATCAGAACACCGGGGAGCCGATTCACTGTGTTCATATTCTCTGTTTACCCAACAAAAGAGTTTTGTCATTGCCACTGACACCGAGGGGCACTGCAGATATATCTGGGCTATTCGCAAATCAGGAAAAGAAGAAAAGCAACCGACTTCAGGCCATTACAGCGGTTTGCACAGAAATGAGCAGAAGAGACAGTACAATTACGGCCATAGGAAGTGGCCTGAGTGTTTTTATATGGCTGATTTTCCAGCTCTACCACTTCCAATCAGTCTCATATGCTAAGGAAAGTATGAACCATCTCCTTTGCCCGTGTCTGTACCTCTCGCTCCCTCGCTCTCACAAGTTGGTTTGATGTCAAGGAGACACTTCAATGCACATTGGTGAGATCAGAGGAAGTAATGTGAGTAATTTATTCGTGCAGGTCTTCCATGGCTGCTTTGCATTGCAATCAGGGCACAATTGCCATAAGAGAGAAGTGGGCATGGATAGTGCCTTTTTTATCTTTTATAGCTACCTGAGATACAGAAAAGTGCTCGGTGCACTTTCAACATCAAAGGAAGCCACATGAACTCCAGGCAAAATGGCATTCAGACAGCAGGGTTCAGATGCCTTTATAAATAGGATCAATCGTCCCTGTCACCTTTTGCGCCGATTCGGCCCCAGCAGGTGTGTGTGTGTGTGTGTGTGTGTGTTTAAAAGTGTGTGTAAGTTTGAAAATGAGAGCAGAGTGATAAATGCGTGCAATGTGATTCTCATAGCTGCTTTGCATTGCAATCAGGGCACAATTGCCATAAGAGAGAAGTGGGCATGGATAGTGCCTGTTTTATCTTTTATAGCTACCTGAGATACAGAAAAGTGCTCGGTGCACTTTCAACATCAAAGGAAGCCACATGAACTCCAGGCAAAATGGCATTCAGACAGCAGGGTTCAGATGCCTTTATAAATAGGATCAATCGTCCCTGTCACCTTTTGCGCCGATTCGGCCCCAGCAGGTGTGTGTGTGTGTGTGTGTGTGTGTTTAAAAGTGTGTGTAAGTTTGAAAATGAGAGCAGAGTGATAAATGCGTGCAATGTGATTCTCGGTCCCGATAAACCGTGTTTTCCATCTGGATTTGTCATGATAAAAAATGTTTGGCTAAGGATGCTTTTTTATGTGCTCCAAAAATATATTTGTGATCATATCAGTTGCCATGAGATGATAAACTTGATTTATATTGTTTTTTTTCTCTCTGTTCCAAAACCCAGTGAAGGCCTGACAATAGCAAAATTTAATTTGGCTCAAATTCCATTTGCTTTTTGTTAATTTGGTTTGCTTATCATGTAAACCGTGCTCCAGGTTCACTTTAGTTTTAAATGAAATACATGTGTAAAGTTAACTTTCACACTTTTTGCGCTTTGAAGGTTAGGGAATTAGGTAATAATAATAATAAAAATAGTTTTCTTTTATATAATTATACAAATAATTTATAATTATAAAAGTATTAAAATAAAATTCAATATAATAAATGTATTTGTTAAAAAAGTTGTAAATAAAACAAAGATTATTGGAGTACTTTTTACAAGAAAACACCATTTCAGCCATTAAAATGTAATGTTTAATTAAAGTTGTTGCTTGCCGTTTCTTTGTAATTATTTGTGAAATTTACTAGCATTTTCTGAGTGAAAATTGTTTCAAAGTATTATTTCAGCATGTAATACATTCATAATAATACAGTAATAATAATAATAATAACGATAATATTAATATATATATATATAAGACTTGAGATGCAAAAACTGTGTGTGTGTCTATATATATATATAAAATTTCGTTGTGGGTTTTAAATTGGTCATTTAGTTTCATACTCTAATAGAAAGCCCCCATCCCATTATCATACTTTACGTTACTGTAACTTGAGCATAAAAGTAAAGATCAGTGCAATGACAGAAAGTGAGTTCAATCCCAATGTAGTTCTGGCTTACACACATCTAGGATGCAACACTCTCACTCATATGGCACAAGCTGTGTGACATTGCTGTTCTACATACAGCAAGGTGATAATTTATGTGTGAGTTTGCATGTGTAATGCATGTCTTCATGCAGGATTACCGTAGTTATTTTCAGTGCTAATTAACAACAGTGTGAGAAGAGAACTTCCTGTAAGCTGTATGATAATCAGCCCAGAACAGAGAAGCACATCATCTGTTTTAAGCCAAGCTAATTTTTTATGTTTTTACACATGGCTGCAGGTATTTGCAGTGGTGTTTTACAGGAGTAGTTCACCCATAAATGAAAAGTCTGTCACTACTTACCCATTTCATTTACCGGTTCTAAACCTGTTCATTCAGTAGGTTTGAGGATAGCATTTTTTTTATACAATTGCTGTCATTATTTGCAATTGTATTGTTGACAATCTGAATTCTGGCATGTAGCAACTGTCTTTCTGGAGATTTTGCTGGTTCTCTTCCGCCCATCTCACAATCTTATTAAATTGACTTTGTTCTTCAGATGCAGAAGTAGAAGAAAAGATGAAATAATGTTTCTGTGTAGGCAATAAATAATATTGGCCTTGAGGCTTTTATTGTTCGGGAAGGTGGAATAAAATCATAATTAATCATTGAAATGTGCTTTTTTTTAAAAAAGTGTTTCATGTAGTGCTCAGTCCCAGTGGAGAACTCAAAGTACACTTAAAGCAGTCTGACAATACCCGACAATAAAATGCTTTTTTTAATTGTTTTTAAAAATGTATTATTTGGAATACAGTGTTGATAATCCAGATTTATTTATTTATTTGTAAGGCAGGGAAGGTCCTTTTAAAATAAATGGAAACTTCTGGACCTAACACAGTTGTCTAGGTCCAAAGAGAAGATGACAAGAGGAGGAAGTCCTGTAGAAACATTATGGCTCACCACTCATTTTCTGCCGCTTAAACAAATTGTTTCCTACACTTTATTGATAGAGTTCCTAACTCAAAATGCTAAAAGGCAACAGCGAGTGAATGCGATCTTCAATTCATCGTGCCAGCTGTATAATAGGATTTTGAAAGTGCCATTTAATATGCCTTATGTATTTATTTTGAAGCGCATTAACGGCTGCGTCTGACTTTGCGCATCTCTAAGTATAACCTGAAGATATTAAGGAGGCATTTTAAGGAGTGCTGTTACTCTTAAACTTAAAACGTAACATTATTAATGTAATTTTAAACAAAACTGAGCTAATAAAAACAACTTTTAATTGTGTGGATAAAATGAATAATTGTTTGGATGACTTGATTCTGCAGCTTTAAATGTATATTTTAAACATTGAATAATAATAATAATAATAATGATGATAATATTATACACCTTCAAGTTTTTGTTTTATTGAGTTACACATATGGCAGTGGAGATATTTATATTAGCCAGTATGTGTGTTAGTACTTTTTCACCTTGCTAAGACTCCTTTTAGTATTTACAAAAATTATTTTAATGGTCCTTTTGGGGCTTTTAGACTTTCCAATTAAGGAAAAGAAAAGTATTTTAATGACCTAATTAGCTGCAGGGGTCATTTGACACTTAGCTGAACGTCTCCTCCTGTCTTAAAGGCTAAAACTAATTAAGACTTTTACCCAAGATTTCCCCTTAAATATGTCACAGCAGACCACTGCTATTGTCTCAAAATAATCTCAGTTTATAGCAGTGAAAGCAATTGCGGCTGCTCGAATTCAACATTTCGATTTCAGATTGAATTTCACAAAGAGCAGTACAGAATCTGATAAAGGTCAAAGGTAAAACTTTTCATTTGGCAGTTCAACTAAATTCCAAATGAAACCTTGATGATGACTTATAATATGCTTACTAATAATAGAATCACTCAAATTAGTGATGCAGTTGGTCCGTATTTCAAACTATTCAGCTCATTTTTTTATGTATTTATTAATCTATTTGTTTACTTGTTTATCCTTCAATATGACTTATTTACCCACAGGCTTCCCATCATGATACCTGCCAAAAGAGATGCGCATATATTTGTAATCCCTGAGGGAAGAAACACTCCCAATCCTTATTTTGCATATGATTTTTTTTTTCATATGAAAGTCTTTGTATCTCTCACACTGAAGCAGCTGTGCTTATATACAACTTTAAGCTTTATTTGATTGCTATGACTTCTTTCTTTAAAATAAATAAATAAGTAAATAAATAAATAACTTGGTCTGTCTGTCTACTCGTTGGCCTGTGTCAAGACGTCTGACCTTATGACTAAATGACCACGTGAATCTTCCTAAGAGAGTTCCAAGGTAAAACAGACTGTCAGGATCAAAAGCCTTGAAGGACAACATGACTGTTCCTGCATGTTCTCAGCATATATTATGTTGATGAACATTCAAAACAGTCAAATGTTAGCTTGCTCATTCAGGGCTCAACAGTAAGGATTTTTATGTATTTATTTTATTTTTTTGTGCTAGTCTAGTCAGGCCAATAGGTCAGATCTTCACTTGCTCTAGTGACATTTTCAGTGGCCCTGAGGCACAAATGAGAAAAATGCTATTTTCTTAGAATTACTTTGAAGTGTCAGAAAATATAATATAAAAAATATTAAAACAGCATCTTAAAATTGTCATATACAACATAATTTTTATATATAAATATTAAATATTTTAATTAATATTAATACTACTAAATATTATTACATTTACATTTTATTTTATTTAAAAATTTGTATTTTAAATTTTGTTTTATTTTCAAGGCTCAGCGGTAAGTTTTTTTTTTCTTTCCCTGCTGTTTCCGAGATGGATGGATTGATTGATTGATTGATTGAAATGCAGCAGTGGGCGTATTGGGAAAGTGCTGTTTAAGTCAGCTGTCCTGAAACACTCTCACATTGGCCATCAGGCTGTCTTTATTGTCAAGGCCTGTCATTTGTCTATTGCCGGCTTGGAGGCCCGAAACTGAATGTGGATGTATTTTTGTTGACGCCACTAAATGAGCTGATGATGGGACTTAGGGAAACTTGGGGAGTCAGTGTTTACCATGGCCCGGGGCCACGGCAGCTTAGGCTTCTGGGGTTGAATCAGGCTGAGGCGTTTAATGTGTGACCAAATGACAGAGAAGAGCTCAGAGGCCAGTCGCAGCTCTAAGAGATAACATTTATTCTGACAAATGAGCCTGCCCGCTTTTCCCTCTCAGATGTATTACGCTGCATTCATTTTCCATTAAGCAACCAATGTCATTTTGTGACTCTCTTTTCTCTCTGCAGGACCCGTGGCTGTGATCAGCGGTGAAGAAGACTCTGCCAGCCCCCTCCATCATGTTAATCATGGCATCATAACCCCGTGTACTCTGGATGCTGGGCCAGACGCCGTGGTGATCGGCATGACCCGCATCCCAGTGATCGAAAACCCACAGTATTTCCGGCACGGGCACAACTGCAACAAGCCCACAACTTGTGAGTACCAAATAAGAGTTTTTATTTATTATTTTTTTTCATAATCATCTGCGTTATTTGCCTGCTGGTTATTTATCCTGAAAACATTTAATTTGCATAACAAGCCTTCACAAGCTTCCATGGGTGGGGTTGCCAGATGTCAAGAGCTTAAATCCCCCAATCAGAGCTTTACTTGTAAATCTAAACATTTTCTACGCATTGCTAAAATGTTTGACATTTTTTGATTTTCAATCATTTTTCTTGAGTATTCATTATTTGAGAAGTTTGTACTACACTAATCTTTACAATTAAACATACATGAGCACACAGAAAAAAAGATTGGTGTAGAAACAATTTTCACTCTAATTATTTGTTAAATTTACTAGCAATTTCTAAGGAATGGCAAGTAACACACTGAATTAAACAACATTTTTAAGTAGAAAGAAATTGTATTTTCTTGTAAAATATACTTCAATAAGCTTTGGAAAAAGTAAAGTGTAGTTTGATTCCTGAACAAATGAGTCTTGTGAGCCAGTTGGATCAAACTGAGCTACTGGTTGCTGAATTATTTGATTTGCTTACAGAACCATACAGTAAGTCATTCAATTTGTCACGTCAGATTTGCAATTAAACAAGAATTGTTACTACTGTATGCTGAAAGAATCATTGAATCAATTAATTGGTGAATCAGTGAGTCATCAGTGAGAATTAGTGAGGCATTAGAATCATGTGTCAATCAAAGAATCAATTCAATCTTTAATCAATGAAATATTGCCATTTGTTTAAATTTGAATATATATTTTGTACTGCATACTCATGATTTCCATTCCTGC
>NW_015536561.1:491092-492078 GCF_001515605.1 Sinocyclocheilus anshuiensis
ATTATATATACATTATAATAATAATAATAATAATAATAATAATACAATATTAAATTATACACAATTTTTATATCATTATCTAATATTTTTGTATATATATATACACTAAAATATTAGTTTTAATGGTTGATTTCCAGATAAATTGTAATTTAATCTGTTTTAACCAGGATGAAAAAGACTCTATATTCATATGGTAATTTTAATTTCTTGCACAATTGGCAAACCTTCTGATTTCCACCTGAGAAAAGAATTCACACTAGTCCTTTTGGGGCGCCGATGGGTTTTCTCTTCCACACGGCCTTGATCCGAACTAATCTGTGAATTATCTGTCTTTAGGATTTTACATTATTCCGGGGCTGGCAGACTGTATTCCCTCAACGCATCCATTCACTCTTTTTTATTCTCTCTGTACGTCCTATGAGCTTTTCCATGATTTCCAAATCAAGCCAAAATTGGATTCTCAGTGGCGTGCAGGGAGAAAAATGGCGCTACCTTGTGTTTCCGGGCACCATGTGCTTCTGATCTGCCTGTTCTGTCTCCAATGTGGAGACAATAGCAAACTAAGAGAGCTTTGTTAAATCGGCTTAATTTTATCGGCCTGTAAAGATGTGATTCTGGGTCTCCAGCCTCTTTTGAACCCCAAAAATGTGGCAGAGTATCATCAGTCATATTGTGCTGCTTTGTTGCCTCATAATCAAATACATTTGATTTGTTTGTGGGCAGAGACATTCAACTCAGGCTGGATATCACTTTTGAAGCACCTGGAGGCGACCGAGAAGATTAATTTAATTCATCTGAGCCGAAGCAATAACAACACAGCTGATTGCATGAGGTGTCAATGTCGAATCCTGAATCTTTTTTCCTTTGTACTTTATTTTTTTTAACAGAAAAACTTGTTTTAACACAGACCTCAAATTATTTTATACAAATATATGAATAAAAATATATAAACAACTAAAACTCTAAAACAACTAAAATGAAAATTA
>NW_015536561.1:492116-495597 GCF_001515605.1 Sinocyclocheilus anshuiensis
TTTTTTTTTCTGTTAAACATACGGATACTTTGGGCATTGACAATTTGTCAGAGTTGTTTATTATCTTTCTAGGGATCCTAATTGTTCACATTTCAGTGAACTCGGATACCAAAAGGAAAACAAAATGTGGAGGGACCCAGATGAAAAACGACAAAGCCATAGGCAAACAAAGCCAATATCCGCTGCTCCATGAAGCTGATACACAATCAAACAGTGCCTGGTGGCTATGGAGAAGCACATGGAGGGGTTGTAAAGCTGCTTGATTTGTCATTTTGTTCTTGTAGAGTGGAGGACGTGGAAAGAATGAGGTATCAGTAGCAGTGGATGATGACTTGGGAGTCGGTGTAGCTTAGTTGCTAGACCGTAAAATGTTTAATTGAATTAGATTCATTGTTATGGTGGTGTAGTGGTTAAGAAGCTGAGCTGATAACCAAAAGATTTTGAGTTTGAAATCTACAGCTACAAGAGATAGGAAATGGATTCCACCATCCCTCTGTAGTCTTTACCTCGACTAACAGATGGTTCTCAAAGTAATGAGTGACCCCACTTCTTTAAACCCCTCCACTTGACGCACAGGCTAACTCAGTAAGCCAGAGAAATCATATGAAGTGTGGAAAAACATACATATGTATATAAACACCCAGAGTTACTCTATACAAACTGCATGAGTCTTTAATGGCAAAAAGACTGATTTATAGTCTGCTAGGCTTGTGTTTGTGGGTGTTTACAGCAAGGGTTTTGAGAATGTGCATGCTAATAGACTAATAGCACAGGCTTCTTTTTTTATTCCTTTTCATTTCCAATACCTCTTCTTTTTCACACGCAAGATGCTGAAATGAGCCAGAACTGAGAGGGCTCAAGGATATATGTTTTTCATTCACCTTTTCACTCCTTTTTATGACGGAGAATTTCATTTATTGTCTGAAACCAAAGGAAAGAGAAAAGAACAGAACAGCCTTATCTGTTTTGACAGAGCACCTTTGCTTTCAAACGGCATTAAAGACGATCTTCTCTCTCATGTCTGCTGGCAAGATTAGAGAGGAAGAGCTCTATAAAGTGTTACAGACCATTTACTGCTGTCATTTTGATGCAGAGAGGTTCAAAGTGAAGTTCTATGTGGATTAATTTTGCGTAAACTGATGTTTACGCAGAGTCTTAGACTCTGACTTGTTATTTCATCTTTGCTGATTGCATACGAGACACTTATTTGCAGTGAATCTCCACCAGTGGTTGCCCAGCTGGTTTTGCTTCCATAGCAAGTGATCGTGTTTTTGAGGGAAAACCAAAAAGTACAACTCAGTTGCACAGTGGGAAACATTTTGTAAATTTCCCATGCAGTCACTTAGATTTGCATGCCAGAATTATCAACAAGAGCAACAAAAAACTGTCAAGGAACCCTCAATTGCACTCCATCTCATTTTACTGGAATGCATATTTCCACCCTGTCATGCCAGAAGGAATCCCTGGCGGCCAGATTAGTAAAGTGGGACATTTATCTCCAACCATTTAGTCAAAACTGTCAAGCAACATCCAGTTAAGTGGTGGCCTCAGACAGCGGGTGCAAAACCAGTGTTACACCAGTATCACTGTGATGTTTTTACCAAATTGACATAAGTGAGGTATACAGAAACTGTTTCTTCTGCTTGTTTCCATGAAAGAAGTTCAGAAAGTGTGGGCATGCCCTGCACATTTAAACATAAGAAAGCCCGGGAAAGCATTTCAGTCTGAATTTGCTGAAGTGTCTGTGTAAAACGACACTCTAGAGGGCCTTTTAGAAACTTATTTACTTCAAGCAACTCCAATACAAACACAATGCCCTGAAAGATATGTCCTTATTTTCAATGCTTTTGTGCTCCAGACACAAAAAGCATGATAAACTTCTGGCTCACTCACCTCCGGAGGCAAAGGTTTACCTTTATAGAATTATAAATCATGGTGGACAAAGAATATTGTCCATCTTGGAAGCAATCCTGTGTTGTTATAGTGGAAATATCGTGATGCACCATAGCAATAGATTCAATAACAGCTCTGAGGATGCAACAAATGCTCTTCATAGAGTTTAATACAGACTTAGTTTTGAGGCATGGGGAATCAGGATATAACTGTAAATGGATTTCACCTTTATGATCTGAAAATGTCTTTACAGATGCCTGTGTAAGAAGATATTTTGAAGACAGTTACAACTGTTTTTATTCATGCAATGAAAGTGAATAAAAAGTTAGCAAATCAGCATATTAGAATGATTTCTGAAGGATCATGTGACACTGAAGACTGGAGTAATGATGCTGAAAATTCAGCTTTGACATAACAGTAATGAATTTCATTTTAAAATATATTAAAATAGAAAACAGATTTTAGAATAGAAAAAGAGACTTCATGCTAGCTTGAGCATGAGTCGTTATTAATTAATGTTTTTTGTCAGGCATCAAGCTACAGTTTTTACATTTACAGGAATATATCTTATATACATTTTTATATTTTAATATAATTTTTATTATATATACATTATAATAATAATAATAATAATAATAATAATACAATATTAAATTTTTTTAATTTTTTTTTAAATAATTTTTGTAGTCACATTTTAGAGGAAGATCCACAAACGGTTTTATACAAAGTACCTTGCAGTGCCAGACTACATTCTGCTCCAGGTTAAACTCTCACTACAGTAACACCATTTGACTACTTGTCAGGTCAACAGGGCTATATAAGTATTGAGATACATTGGCCACAGTACATACAAAGACACACAGCTTCATTATGCAGGCTGACTAAATGCAAGGCCTGTACCAGTGTTGGCCAAACACTGTGAAAGCAGTGAACCCTTTGTTCAATGGCCGTCAATTACCCAAGCCTCTTCCCTGTAATCATCTCTTTCAAGACTTCCACTTTGAACCTTCTGCCATTTTAGCAGTGAACTCATTCCACCTCAATTAGCCATTAACGGACCCCACAGAATTTCACAGCACATTTGAAAATATAAACTTCAAGTACTGAAGAATATAGTCTATACATCAGCTAGGAGGAGTTTTTGTCACTAGGCACAAAGATCTCTACTGAGAGTTTTGAGATCAGTGACGGAGCTAGAGTTTTATACATGGGGTGGCCAAGGCTAATTCAGGGGGTCCATATACCATGACAGAAATCAGTGTATAACTCCAGAAGACTGGAGTAATGATGCTGAAAATTCAGCTTTGACATAACAGTAATGAATTTCATTTTAAAATATATTAAAATAGAAAACAGATGTTTTAAATGACAATAATATTTCATAATATTATAATGTATATCGTAATATAGTAATATTTTACTGTATTTTTGATCAAAGAAATGCAGCTTCAGTGAGGACTTCTTCCAAATAAATTTTAAATATGTTTATATTAATTTTATTTTATGTTACATTATTTTATATTGTATTTTTACACACACACACACACACACACACACACACACACACACACACACACACACACACACA
>NW_015536561.1:495662-496862 GCF_001515605.1 Sinocyclocheilus anshuiensis
TATATAATTTTTTTTAATTTTTTTTTAAATAATTTTTGTAGTCACATTTTAGAGGAAGATCCACAAACGGTTTTATACAAAGTACCTTGCAGTGCCAGACTACATTCTGCTCCAGGTTAAACTCTCACTACAGTAACACCATTTGACTACTTGTCAGGTCAACAGGGCTATATAAGTATTGAGATACATTGGCCACAGTACATACAAAGACACACAGCTTCATTATGCAGGCTGACTAAATGCAAGGCCTGTACCAGTGTTGGCCAAACACTGTGAAAGCAGTGAACCCTTTGTTCAATGGCCGTCAATTACCCAAGCCTCTTCCCTGTAATCATCTCTTTCAAGACTTCCACTTTGAACCTTCTGCCATTTTAGCAGTGAACTCATTCCACCTCAATTAGCCATTAACGGACCCCACAGAATTTCACAGCACATTTGAAAATATAAACTTCAAGTACTGAAGAATATAGTCTATACATCAGCTAGGAGGAGTTTTTGTCACTAGGCACAAAGATCTCTACTGAGAGTTTTGAGATCAGTGACGGAGCTAGAGTTTTATACATGGGGTGGCCAAGGCTAATTCAGGGGGTCCATATACCATGACAGAAATCAGTGTATAACTCCAACCTGACATAAAAAAGCATGAATAAATCCTACAATTGCTGATTACTTCACATTACCCCACATTAAATATACATTCCTACCGTAACTTCAAATGTTAGTCTATTGGAACTTACAGTATTTCTCTCATTTCTGTCATCTACAGTGGTTAAAAAAAAGATCTAGTTCATATTAGACCATTTTAACATTATATCTAGCCAATACATTTATATTAATTATAATAAAAAAGAGAAATTATATGAGTAAAAATATAATAAATGTAATTTTTGCAAAATTATCCTCTCTAGTGTACATTTTTCTCACTAGTATATATACACACACACACTAAAAAAAAGCAATAAAACTGTTTAGAAATTAGTTTTGAAATTACATTTTTAAAATACATACTAGAGAGAGAGAGTACATTTATTACAAATAAATGTAAATATGTAATTGAGTATACGACTAATTAATATAATCTAAAAATATATTTAAATATAATATATAATATAAATATATACATGCATGTATTTTAAAATTATATTATTTTAATAATTTTAATAATTTTATTATTATTATTAAAACATTAAACATTAAATA
>NW_015536561.1:496921-504695 GCF_001515605.1 Sinocyclocheilus anshuiensis
ACACACACACACACACACACACACACACACACACACACACACACACACACACACACACACACAAATAGACAGATTTGGCATATTGTGGTTTCAGTATTGTGATCGACCTGAAAAGCTTTTTTATTATGTTTTTTTTGATATTAATTATACATATTTTTCATATTATATTTTCTATTCATTTTATTTATATTCTATTTTTTATTATTTCATTATTTATACGTTATAATAAAAAAATAGACAGATTTTGGGTATAAGGTTGCATAGTGTGGTTTTTACTGTTGAAGTGGTCCACCATCTGAAAAAGTTCATTTCAAACTCCAAAACCCTTATTATAACCCTAAACCTAGTCTTAAAATCAGATTGATGATTGAAATGGATGATGATCTTGTTAAAGATCTTTGTCCTGCTTGAATAAATCTCATTAAGCTTAATGCCATATCACAACTTTTCGTCTACTTTTCATTCTTGCACATTGATATGTTACTCGACTTGATGACACTATCTAAATCTTCACAAAAGCCACATTACTGTCAAATGATTTTTAAATCACAGCACTTTATTAATATGTTCCTCTGACGTTCCCCTCTTGCCAGAAAAGAATCGAACCCATCTAAAAGACTGATGATCTTCTCCGGTGAACCATGGGGAGCTTTGGCTGACAATAATCGTGCTGATAGTGCGCACCTTGTGGTTGGCCTTCTCCCATTAGCTACAGGTGTAACCACCGCAGGAAATTAATCCTTATTAGGGAGTGTTGAAGGGGGTGCGACTCTGGACGCTTTTGCTGGCCTAATGACAGATACATAACTGCCCGTGGTCCTATTATTCCTTCAGCCCCGGCTCTGCCTCCTGGTGCTCCGGTGCTGGCGTTTTAATGAATCTGTATTTTTATCATCTGTCAGTTTGTATTAGATGATAGCTTTAGATTTCTTGCAGGACATTAACAGAGAGCCTGTTTGATAATGGGAGCGCACAGTGCAGTGGGAATGATGGAATGCGAGCGTTGAAAGAACAGATTTCCAGTGCGCTAGGCTCTTTTATTTGAATCAAGGGTAATCATTTTGCATGATGTTTTGAGAGGCCTCGAGTTTGATCTTTTTAACTGCTTCCCTTGGCTGTTTTAAAAGACAGTACTGTAGTTATGGCAGGCCTGAGAGATCCAGATGGAATCCGTTATTTGCATTCTCTGCATTGATCAATGTATCTCAGACTCTAATGCATGTGGGCTACAAAGCTATGTATCATTCCGTTATTAAATCAATTATTATTTAATATTCAGTGTTTGTTCCAAATCCGTTATGACAATTATATATTAAGTTTTAAGATAGTTCTCATCTATCTATCTATCTATGTATATGTATAAGGTAATTCAATATATATGTGTGTGTGTGTAAACATTAGGGCTGCACGATATATCGAAATTATCGAAATATCGCAGATGTAAATATCGCAATATGCATATCGCAACGGCGTGCGATATCATTATCATTTTAATAATAGGCTACTTAAATCAAAACGTTGCAAAAGGTCAGAGTTTTAGTTCGATGCATATAGCAGAGAATTGCTTGACGTTAAAAAAAAAAAAAGAGTTAAGTGCAATAAGTTGCAGAAAACAACTAAGAGAGACCCGTTTCAGACGGCGCGCGAACACCGAGTTGATTCGTCTTTCGCATCTCCTCATGTTTGAACAGACACATACACACAGAATTATGTCAATAGTACCCGTCTCGACGATCATTCTCGTAAACGCAGTCGGTTATGTTTTAAATGAATGTAAACAGCTGAGAAAGAAATCGGATGTGTATCATTATACTGTACTTAAAATGTGTGGAAAGCAAAGTTACAATGATATAAAATTAGTGTCACAAAATTTTTTGTTTGTATGTTCACATTGATGTTAAATTACATTTTCTGATTTGTGACATTACTTTTTAAGTACTGCTAAAACACTGCTGGTCACTTCCCAGAAGTTATAGTGATTCTTTATTTTCCAAGAAAGAATGTGAAACAAATTGGTTATATAATTTTCATTTTTAAATAATTTAAAATATCATTTAAATTGATTTTACACACTTTAAGCAATATCGTATCACATATCGAGTATCGCATTTTTTAACAAGGTATCGCATCTCGCATTTTTCTTCAATATCGCACAGCCCTAGTTCCATGTGATTATTCTGACTTGTTCAGTGTCACTGCATCACTGATCATATATTGGAGGTGAGCACACATTGTTCAGAACCTTCTCTTCTGCGTTAAAGAGGAAGTGGCAAACCTCACAGGAAGTGATCTAATTAGAGAGTTCATGCATGTCTGTCTTGTTGCTGTAATGACATCATAATGCTGTCATGTTGTGCTGGGATTGACATTCAGCTTTTGCCAAGTCATGCGGAAACTTCAGTCCCCACACATTTCTCTAAACTGCCGTCAGCTATTTGAACAATTGGTAACCTTTCAGGAAAAACAACCGATTACCAAACACAGGAAGAGAGGCGTGTAATACAGGACCTGGATGTTGCTGTGTGATCTGGCTGTTATGGGGGTGAACCATTACCCGACTGTGTAAACCCTGCAGCGCTGGACCCTACACAATGAGAGATATTTCAGCCATGCAAAGAATATATATTCTTATTTTTGATCTATTTTTAAATGACACTAAAATGACAAGGCAATTTGATAACCCCCTGAAAAAAATAAAACTATTATATAAAAAAAAGTGTAAGTTATTTAAAGTTTATTATACTTATTTAAAGTATATCATTATTTTCTTAGATAATATTGATATACTATTTGTGTAAATATTATGTAATTGATAACAATTTTCCTTCAATTGCCAGCTCAAATTTTTTTTGTGGAGTACATTGTGTCCATCTGCGTAATGCAGTTTGACTCTGCTTTAGCAGTTTTTAGTTTTCTGTGCTTGTTCCGTGTGAGTTTCAGGCTTTTTTGACATGTCATTTTAAGACCGTTGCATCACCTGAAAACGGGAAGCCCTCGGAAACCAATTTGAGCCGTGTCTCTTGTGGTGTTCAAACACGGCTAATCTGTGATAACCAAAAGACGCATATTTGTTCTCCGCAGAGCTCACAATGTGTTTATTGAATTTTTGCTGTCAAGAAAATGCTGTTTAAGCTTTGCTGTCTGTACCACCTGTCAGAAAGCTCTACGTCCTGAGGTCTGGCAGGAGGCTTTGAAGGCAGCTGAATTTAAAATCGCTTAATGATCAGACAAACTATGACAGATGAGATCTTTATAACCGTGGCTGAATGAGACGCGAGTTGCCCGATCTTCTGGATGAGGTCATCATGGTCCTCTCCATCTGCCTCGCTGCACTCTCTCTCACTTTTCATCTTCTTCCTCTTTTCCTCCCACCCTCTCGCCTCCCTTCATCCCTTCTCTCACGCTTTTTTCTTTGAGCCAGGAATCCATAACAGCATCCCATCCGGAGCCAAATGCCAAATCATCAAAGGAAAGGATACAATGATTAGGACCATCACGGCCATCTAAGGCAGCATCAGGTTCTCGGTTTAAAAGCCCCTCACTTCAGAGTAATTGATAGGACGGTACCTCCTCGCACCCTCCCATATCCCACCACGCATATCGAATATCGCATTTTTTAACAAGGTATCGCATATTTTTCTTCAATATCGCACAGCCCTAGTAAACATTATATATTTAAACATATATAAATTTACCCAGCTATTTCTTTAAACTCAAGTTTTACAATTTTATTATAGCTTTAATATTTATATGCATATTATGTATACTTATTTTTTTCATGAATCTTTTTTTAAATGACACTGAAATATTTTTTAAAAAGATTATTTAAATACCTTTTTTAACAATTTTACTATAGCTTTATATTTTTGTTAAATAATTTTATGTATTCTTATTTTTTACTAATATATTTTTAAATGACGCTAAATTGACAATCTTAAAAATACTATTTTTTTTTTAAATATACATTATATATATTTTAATTTTTACAGTTTTAATTTAGCTTGGCAGGAGGCTTTGAAGGCAGCTGAATTTAAAATCGCTTAATGATCAGACAAACTATGACAGATGAGATCTTTATAACCGTGGCTGAATGAGACGCGAGTTGCCCGATCTTCTGGATGAGGTCATCATGGTCCTCTCCATCTGCCTCGCTGCACTCTCTCTCACTTTTCATCTTCTTCCTCTTTTCCTCCCACCCTCTCGCCTCCCTTCATCCCTTCTCTCACGCTTTTTTCTTTGAGCCAGGAATCCATAACAGCATCCCATCCGGAGCCAAATGCCAAATCATCAAAGGAAAGGATACAATGATTAGGACCATCAGGGCCATCTAAGGCAGCGTCGGGTTCTATGTTTAAAAGCCCCTCACTTCAGGGTAATTGATAGGATGGTACATCCCATATCCCACCGGCGAGTGATTGCCGCTCTCCGCTCTTAGATCATGAGCTGGAAATGAATTTGCCCCAGATGCAATCAATATCAAAAGATTGACTTGAATCCGAGCTCTCTACCCCATCTCCAGATGTCATGCCCCCTTCCTCTCATCCGTCTATGTCTTAATCTCTTCATTTCGGGGCCCGGTGCATGAAATGTTTACGCGGACTGGGAGAGTTTGAGGCTTTCAGATCATGTGTTAAGTTGCATCGGTAATGACGGTCTCAGTTCTAGATCCAGTTGGCTGCAGTTGTGTTTGTCAAACATGATGAATGTTGAATTTAGTTGGTTAATGTTACCTCAAAGCCGAGTCTAGACCCTGTTAAGGAGTTTCATCTTCATCTTTCATCTTAACACACCTAAACATTTGTGATTATGTATTTTCTCTACATTCTTATAAAAAAAAACATCCCACTAAAATTGAAAAGTCTGTTTGATGCAATACATTTGTAAGTCAATCAAAATTGTGTCGAAGTTACAACCTCCAGTGACATAAATTACAATTTTTAAATTTGAGTCTGTAGTTTCTCACACTTAAAACACAAAATATAGTTCAGTGCATGTACTTACTGTATGGTTAGGGTTAGGATGAGAGTTTAGTTTAGGGTTGCATGTAATTGTGCATAATTTATTGTTAGTAGTAGGTAGGTGGTTACCTTATTATTATTATAACTGTATTGACAAAAGCAATTTAAACATTCTTCGAAAAATAGTGTCTTATGTGCTCCGTAGATGAAGGAAATAATACAAATTTGAAATGACATGAGTATGAGTAAATGAGTAAATGATGACAGACTTTTAATCTCTTTACTGCACGTAAAACATGGCACACTATGAGGAGCTGAACCTTCCTAAAACCAAAATCCAACAATTGCCCCTTAAGAAAATATGAAAAAGCTGGTAATATAAACAACTTAAGTTGTGCCATGCTCTCTCTTAGATTGTTTGCCCTGTTGATAGCCTGCACCTCTCTATAAATGCTAATGCGTCCCCCACCAACTCATTAAAACACTCTAATTGCAACATAGTGGCGTAACGGTCATTTGCCAACAATGTATAACCTTCATCACTTCTCCTCATCATCCTTCCCTTTCCTCATCCGTTCTCCCACAATATGCCGCATAATAAAATCATTAGGCTGCTGCCGTTGCAACCTAATTAATTAACCCAATAAAGCAGTAAATAAAGGCCTAGCTCTTAAGGCACGTATGTGCCTGACGTCGCTGTTTTGACGCTGTAACTTTTATGCATCGACCTCCGTTGTCTGTCGCCTGAGAGACGATGTACTAAATCACAATTACCTGGGGCGAAACATCGAACACTACGTGTGCTTTGTGGATTAGCCTTGTTTGGTACTCAAATTGGTTTGTATACAAATCTGGTTGAATTAAGTTTGTTGACTTCTGGCCCGGTGTGTTTTCAATGGTAATGCATTCATTATTTTCGGAAACACGACTCAAGCTTTTTCATCTCTCAAGAGCTCATCGGAAAAAGCCTATCACAGAACCCGGTACACAAATGTACTTTTAGGTACAGGATGATTGAGAGCACTGGGTCTAAATGACCCGTGTGTGTGTGTGTGTGTACGTACACGCATACACAACGAGGGATGACGTATGTAATGAATGTAAATCTTACAGGTTGAAGCTTCAGAACATTCGAAACAGGTTTGGATGTTTGTCAACTCCTTTGAGGCAGTATTGGATATATTAAGTTTGGAATATTTTTATTAGATTGCTCACCAGCACTACATTTATTTTTACAATTTAAAGAGAGATAGAGAGAAATTTTTGTACTCACACAGAGATGGTTAAAAATTTGAAATACATTTGTAATTAAATGATTACACTGATTGAGATATCTATCTATAACTATGTCTATGTTACAATTAATTAATATTACAGATTAAAGAGAGAAATAATTTAACACAATTCTTAAAAATTAGAAACAAATCTTTAATTATGATAGATAGATAGATAGATAGATAGATAGATAGATAGATAGATAGATAGATAGATAGGAATATAAAAATAAATAAAACATTTTATTTTGCATATACTGTACATATATAAATTCTATATTTATTTTTCTTTATTTCTTTTAAAATACTGTCACTTCTAAGATAAAGGGACCTCTATTTTATGTATGTACTCTGAAAATGGACTAGCTCTGACAGCTTTGAACATTTTGGACCCACACAATTTCATCCAGATCAATCATCAGGCGAGCGTGTTCTCCAGGTCACTCCATTTCAAAGAGCCCAAGCTGACGTGACGTGCTGTGGACTAATGTGTCCCACACTCACTGATGTGTTCTGATTTCCTCTTATTGTGCTTGAAAAGCGTCACAGCCATGGCAGATGATTACAGCTCTATCTCACAGGCATTTTCATAAAATCTATTTCAATCTACATCGATTTCAGCTGTGTCTCTTGTGCCACAATAGACTATCAAGTACCACTGCTGCAGTAATGCTTTTTTTTTTTTGCGTCATATTCAGTAGTGGCAATAGACACTCACGTAAACATCCTTATTCTCTCACTGCCTGTAGTGCATGAATGACTAACTCATAGTGGAAATTGACTGTCATTGCTCACATTACACCTCTCCTGTATGTACGGCACCACCACAAAGCTCAAATCTCATTCTTGAGTCCATCTTTTCCACACACACACCATCAACAAGCTTTTTCACACGCCAGTGCCAGCGGTTAAGCTTCATCTCTTATTCATGTGATTGTCGTGTTTGCTTACCCTGTTTTTATCGTTCAGGAATCATACACAGTCATGAATTCTTACTCTTATATTTATATATTTATTTATTACCTCCCAGTCTTTAAGTTTATGATATTTTTTACACAAATTCATCATGAGTGACGGTAGCAATGGTTTTCATTCAGAATTTTTTACCTCTGTTTTCAGTAACACTTTACTTGAAGCCATTATCCAGTAATTCATGGACTGATTTCTACTGATATGTAAATGCAATATATAGTAAAATCTTTTAAAAGTAATATTCATAATTATTATTATAATTAATAGAATTAATATTAGAGTGCATATATATATATATATAGTGTGTGTGTGACCATGTGTGACCCTAGACCACGAAACCAGTCTTAAGTCGCTTGGGTATATTTGTAGCAATAGCCAAAAAACCATTGTATGGGTCAAAATTATCGATTTTTTTTTTATGCCAAAAATCATTAGGATATCAAGTAAAGATCATATTCCATGAAGATATTTTGTAAATTTACAACTGTAAATATATTAACACTTAATTTTTGATTAGTAACATGCATTGCTAAGAACTTCATTTGGACAACTTTAAAGGCGATTTTCTCA
>NW_015536561.1:504820-512064 GCF_001515605.1 Sinocyclocheilus anshuiensis
ATATTGTCCGATTCTAAGAAACCATACATCAATGGAAAGCTTATTCTGATGTATAAATATCAATTTTAATTTCAAATTGACCCTTATGACTGATTTTGTGGTCCAGGGTCACACACACACACACACACACACACATATATATATATATATATATATATATATATATATATCCATATCCAGTGACCGTTTTAATAAAAAAATATATATTATGCCTAAACTATAATTATGTTAATTAATATAACTATTACAGTGGTTACCATTATTGCTGGGTCCATGCTACTCTTATAATATATTGCATAATGCATTTAGGAATGTTGTTATAAACTATATTATTTGCAAGTTTCGAGTAAAGTGTTTCCTGCTTCTCTTGTTTGTGTGTGTGTGTCTTCTCATGAGAGCAGCAGAAGCAGGTGATTCATCTTGCAGCCATGTTTTTGTTCAGTTCACATGTAGGCCTTTGAAATAGTGTGTTTAGATCTGTTGTACCAGGCTCTATCTGAAATGCCCCTGTAGGAAAGACCTGGGGAGAGATATTTATCAGAATAATGCATACAAGGAACGCTAAATAAATCTGTGATATCTCACCAGTGAATAACCACACGGAGCATGTATTTCACCTGCTGCTGACTAGGTTTTTACAGGATCCGTCCCCCACGAGCCGTATTTTCTCACCTACATGTATTTGCTTTTTTAGATGCTCAAAAGCATGCTTTTTCTCGACCAGAGGGAAATGTAGAGCTAAGGAGATAAAAAGGAGGAAAATGACATGATTCTGCAATAGCAAAAAGCAGGCCTTACATAAAACTACCTGGACAGAGTCTGTCGAGACGTTCATTTCTCAACAGGTCTAAATCGTGAGCTGGAGATGCTTTGTTATGCATTCTTGTGGGAGGAGAGTAAGGAAATGGCACAGTCGTGTGTATGTAGGACACATGGTTGTCAAGTGGGCAGGTCTATGCGCAGCAGTCTGTCTTCTGATAGACAGGAAGAGGGTGTGTGTGTGCATTTACTGACAGGAACACGTCCCACGGTCCCCTCCAACAGTCCTTGCGGGGCTGCTTCTGACAGCCGGTCCCGATAGTAAGCAAAAGATGTAAACACGCAACCAGGGATGCCGCAGAAGACAGGCTTGCATTAACCTTGCCTGCAAATGGCTGCACACCCCCATGCTTTATTAATAGTATCTTGAGGGCGCTTGTGTAGCACATGTGCTCGTTTAATCGGGACTGTGAAAAAATAACACTTGGAAATCTTTGCAAACACAACATGTGGCCTTGTCACACGGAGCTCTATTTAGTGTGGGTGTGTTGCTCTCAAGGTATGAGTTATTTTTAATTAGGCTGTAAAACATTGGTGAACAATATCTCTTGTTTTACTTTCTTGGCTTTCATGTTTGTTTTTAATCGGTCAATCAATTTTTAATTCAAAAGTAATGGACTGTCAGAAAAACTGTCAGACAAAAAAATGTTTTGGGTAATCTTATCATTGCATAAAAAATTAAACCTATTTTTAAAACAAGCTGTTTTTTTAACTCTATTTCTAATTAAAAAAATAAAATTTGCAGCCTTGGTGAGCATAAGATTTTTTTTTCTAAAACATTTTTTTTTTTCAAAATCTTACAGATCCCAAACTTTTGAATTATAATGCTTAATAGAATACTTCATAGATACTTCATAGAACAATGCCCTTTTTAACACAATTTCATAATCAAACACAGCTGGACTCAAATGAAGGTGTAGAACCATCTCAAGGATGATCAGAAGAAATGGACAGCACCTGAGTTAAATATATGAGTGTCACAGCAAAGGGTCTGAATACTTAGGACCATGTGATATTTCAGTTTTTCTTTTTTAATAAATCTGCAAAAATGTCAACAATTCTGTGTTTTTCTGTCAATATGGGGTGCTGTGTGTACATTAATGAGGAAAAAAAAATAACTTAAATGATTTTAGCAAATGGCTGCAATATAACAAAGAGTGAAAAATTGAAGGGGGTCTGAATACTTTCCGTACCCACTGTATATATATATATATATATAAGAACGTAAATGTAATTGTTTTTCATGCCTTATTTATTTATTTATTTTAAAAAAGCACATTACATTTTTAGTAGCTCAATGTAATGTGTTAATTAATAACATTGAAAATAAAATAAATTACATATTTTAAAGTAAAATTTTGAAGTATCTTTGTACTATTCGTAGTACAAATAATTTTACTTTTTAATTAATGATTTATTTAATGGATTAATTTTGATTCTGTATTGAGGAAATACAAGTTATAATATAACAAAGATTCTAACAATTGAAATGTATATTAAGATTTTTTATTTAAACAACTATTTTGCATTACACTGAACTAAAATGAACTGTTTATGCGTGTTTAATTGTCATGAAATTGTCACATTACAAAAACTTTTATCAATCTATTCTTAAAGGTGCAATAGGAGATCTTGGAAAATGCTAACTTTAGCCTGATAGCACTGAAAGCGAATGTCCCACCCTCCCTGCAATCGCCGTCCAAAGCCACGCCCCCTGAATGCATATACGCTCACTCACAGACCAGAGTACCAGAGACAACATTACTACAATAGGCTACATCAGCGGTTCCCAATTCCAGCCCATGTTCCGAAGTGAAGTAAACTTCAACGTATTTCCCCCGCTCAGTGAGGAGGGAGCAATGAACACTGTGTAGGGATCATATCGATCGGAACACAGTTCATGCACGTAGCTCACTTCTAACGAGCTGGTTATCTGAATCGGGTGTGTTAACTAAGCGAGACATTCAAAATATGCAGAGCAGGGGGCGCGAGGACTGGATTAATTGCTGGGCTACATCATGCGTCATTCACCGGTGAGAAAACTTTAAAAGTACTACAATACCAGGAAGGAAGATCGGGTTGTTGATGTTTGCCTGCCATCCTCGCTCTGTCTGCACAGCGTGCGTGAACGCGCTGATGACGTGTCCTGTCTGCGCGAACCGGGTGCGCAGAGGTATGCAGATACATACGTTGACAGGCAGGTAGGAAAGCTTATTAAAATGCTCGGACCGAGCGTTTTGATTGGACGAACATTTCTTGGTCCTACGCCTTCCACAGAATATATAAATACAGATGAATACATTTAGACCACTTAACTTAATGATTGCTATTGGGATGTGAAGAGACTTTCAACCAGCATAACAAAAAATGTTTCTGAAGACAATCACCTATTACACCTTTAATGTTGTAATAAGCTTGATGTTTTGCTCTATCATGTAGTGTAGAAAAACAGTGTCTGAAAAGATTGACTGTTAGGAATAAGATTTCACCTGATAGTCTAATGCCAATGTTTACTGAAAAAGAAATGTTAGCTTGAACTGAAATTGTCCTGGGATTGGGATGGGATCATTTGGTGCCTCATGATTCATTTTGAATTTCGAGAGTCGTGAAACAATTACAAAATGATTCTTAAAGGAATAGTTCACCCAAAAAATAAAAGTTTGCTGAAAATTTACTCTCAGGCCATCCAAGACATAGATGAGTTTGTTTCTTCATAGGAACAGGTTTGGAGGAATTTAGCATTACATCACTTGCTCACCTCTGCAGTGAATGGGTGCCGTCAGAATGAGAGTCCAAACAGCTGATAAAAACATCACAATAATCCACAAGTAATCCACACGACTCCAGTCCAACAATTAACATATTATTAAGAGAAAAGCTGAATGTTTGTAAGAATCAAATCCATCATTAAGACATTTATAACTTCTTATGGTTGCTTTTGCCTAAAATGCAAGTCCTCTATCCATAATAATGCTTACTCCAGGGAAAAAGTTGTCTCATCAGAATCAAGAGGGACTTTTATTCTGACGTCACCCATTCACTGTAAGGGATCCATTGGTGAGCAAGTGATGAAAAATCTGTTTTCCCATGAAGAAACAAACTCATCTACATCTTGGGTGGCTTAAGAGTGAGTAAATGTTCAGCAAATCTTGATTTCTGGATGAACTATTCCATTAAAGCTTTAAGTTTTCAGCATCAGTGCTCCAGGAATATTCCATTTCCCGCTTTTGTTTACTCCATTGTTTCTCAGACTTCAGAGACTGTAGCATTTTAAAAGGAGTTATTTACAAAAGAGTCGTAAGTGCATTAAGTCATCACACAGGAGGAAATGACTTTGTGGCTGGCTGGAAACGAACAGGTGCTCTTTCAGGTTCATTTAGCGTCGCTTTCGAGCGAGGAAGTAAATTGCTGCGGGGAAAGTCCAGCATAATCCTGTTTTTTCTTTCTGTTTTTTTTTCTTGCAGCGATTTACATGCATTTGAACCCCGAATCAGCTTTTGTCTGGTCCGTTGTGTCATTTTCAGCGAGACTGAGTAAACATCTGCTGGAGAGCGGTGGGGGTAAAGCGGCCTAATTAGGATGAAGTCCTGTATTCCCAGCTGCTCACTATGTTTAGACAGACGACGTCTTGTGCGGGTAACCTCCTCTCCTGAATGCCCTCTCACAACACAACCTGTGAGGTGAATGCAACACAACAGTTGGCGTAATAAAACAATTAGCCCGTGCAGTTTGTAACTTTCTTAATTGCACTGCAAGCTTAAAGTGCTTCCAACGCACCCGTCACCTGCTAATTGTGAACCTATCACTCACTAGAATAAGAGATGGAGAAAACAAAATGCCGTTCTCTCTCTCCATCTTTGTCTCAGGCTCTCTCTCGTCGTCGTTTTCTGTCCTGATTAAATAAATGCTTTTTAATTAGTTTGGAAGTAATGCGTGTGTTCGCCATCCTTTGTCTTAATCTCCACTGGTGCCTTTGTGAAAAAACCTTCTGTGATGGAGACTCGTACAATCGAGTGTGCTGAAATATTTACCATCGTCGTTGGACGCCTGCCACAATGTGGAATTGCCTCAGCAGCCCTAAATGAAATTGTCCCTAATATGTTTCTGCTGATTAGAGCCTCTGCTTAGATGAAGAACGGGGCGTTTGCCAGCTAATACAAAAGGCTATCCTTGAGTGCTGTCCGTTTATCAATAGCTTTTTTTTCCTCTGAGAATTAGCCTTCGTGATGGGGGAAAATAGTAGAATGACTCGTAACTTGGGCAGTAAGTGTTGATGTTGGATGGTGGCTTATTCAAAACTCCTGTTTGGAGTAAATAGCAGATGCTGTCGTGGTCGGCCATATGGAGCTCGCTGCCTTGCAGCAGACTGAGAGCTGGGAATGGAAGCAGGTGGAAGGTACAGAGATTAAAGACCCGCTCAGGCTGCCTTACATCACTGTAAGTTGCGCTTCGGTAGCCGCGAATTAAATCTGCTCAATTTGACGTTTCTGTTCGTATTGAAGATGGATCATCAACTTGTGTGCAACGTTAGGGAAGGTTACTTGTAAATGTATGCGCAATGTGTTACTCCAAAAAAAGTAGGAAATTGCATTGCATTGGGCCTTATTCAAACAATAAACAAAATCAATTTCTTTGTACGTTGTTGTAAAAAAAATCTTACAACATTAAAATTTTGTGATGTTTTTTTTTTTTTTTTACTTGATTGTAATATTAATGCATTTTAATAAATAAAAATAATAATAATAATTAGTTACATGCATTTTATTTATTAATAATAATGTAAACACAAAGTTAAATAGCTTTACATTTATTTTATTTTATTTTTGTTTTACTTGATTGGAAAATACAATAAAAACTATTATAGGAGCCATTAAGATTGCTTTTGTTATTTTTTCTATATAAATAAACTCAATTCATAATATTATAAAATTAATATTAATAACATTAATATGTAATAAATAGTAAATACATAAAAAAATAAATATTTACTAACATTTGTTAAATATTGAATTTTACAAATTATTAAAATGTAATAATAATAATAATGTAAACAAAAACAATGAAATAGCATTTACAATATTTTTGTGAGCATTTTACTTGATTGGAATATATACATTTATAAAAATAAAACATACAAATATACAATTAAATAAATATTGTATAACATACAAATATATAAAAAACTCATATTATTTTAAATTGTACTGTTTATTTAACAAATGTATGTATTTTGAATTATTTGGAAAAACATTCATGAAAATGTATTATTCTTACAAATTTCTGTATGAATTGATATTATTGCATTCATTTGACATTCAATTCTGTAATGTGTTTTGTTGACGTTTTGTTCTGCTTGTGTTTCATGAATGAGGTCTGTTGTTAGTAAAGGTAATAGTTACTTTTGTGTTATTGCCAGTTTTCCAAGTCTCCATTTCTTGCTGAATAGAAGCTTACGACTGTTTTTTATTTACTTAACATATTTAAAGTGGTTATTTTTGTTGTTTAAAAGTTTGTCTTCCTGATATAGTTTGAATGCAAAAGCTAATACCCTGTATGAGTACAAAATGTAACACATTACCTCAAACATACCATTGACAGTACACTACAAAACAAAACAATCCCCTGTTGGAGAGCTTTTCTTTATTGATTTTCATTTCTCATGGTGACCCACTATATGTTCTATCGATCAAATTTCTTCATAACATCCAGCGATTATCTGGACATCAAAGTCAGACAGGAGATCATCTCTAGATTATCACCTGCCGTCTGTAATGTCGTGGCAGTATTTATTAGGGTGTTTGAGGTTACATTCCTCACTCAAGGGCAGAGCCGCAGTAAAGCTCAGCGGGGACTTGAACCAGCAGCAAATAGGGTTGCTGCTCCATTACCCTGCCCAGTGGACCAAGCGTGGTTTCATTCATCTCTGCATCAGAGGCAAATCCACCTGATCTCTTGTGTTTGGATCGTTTCATACTGCAGCTCCCGATAGGCGCTCACATGAAGATTTGGATGTAAAACGATGCAATTGTGTGTGTGTGTGTGTGTGTGTGTTGAGTAAATGTACTCTACAGGCGTATGTTTGAGCAGTCAGGTTAAATGAACTGCATTCAGAGATCACACCAACTATCTAGAATAAAACTTATGAAAATACATGAATGTTGAAAAACAAATTACATCAAAGGGGTTGGCTCAGTGTGTTTTGCAAGGTTATATTACCTTGAATTACCTTTTATAAACTCAAAATTAAATCACATTTACAATACATTTTGATGTGAGACTTTTAGAACTTGATATAGTTTTTAGTTGATTGGAATAGGAATGTAAATAAATAAATATTCACTAACAATTGTATGAATAAAATATAATAATAATAATAATAATAATAATAATAATAATAATAATAATAATAATAATAATAATAGCAA
>NW_015536561.1:512210-542301 GCF_001515605.1 Sinocyclocheilus anshuiensis
TGGACTTGACATATTTTTTTATTGGGAAGTTAATGCATTTAAATCTTTACTAAAATTTATTTTTTTAATAATAAAGTGAATTAATAATGACAACAACATTTTGGACTTTTTTACTTGACTGGAATATTAATGATATAATATTAAATATTAAATAAATACATACAATTTCTAACATTAATGCATTTTTACAAAATAATAACGAAATAAGCTTTTTATTATTATTATTATTGTTGTTGTTTTCTTTTACAAACAATTAATTGAATTATTTGGAAAAAAAACATTTACTAATTTATCATTCTAACAAATTTTTGTGTGACTTGTTAAAAGATTTTGTGATTTGTTTTTAATAATAATAATTATAATTATAATAATAGCTATTATTATTATTATTGATGAGTCATGCAAATTAATACCAGGTGCATTTATTGAAAACTGTAAATAGGTTCAATTTTTATTTCATATTGCCTTTAAATTTCTTCTAGTTTATTTAAAAAAAATGTATTTCATGCACATTTTTCTTTCACTCTATGTCATAAAAGTCTGTTTTTGGTGCCATGTTCCTTCAACTTACCTGATCAGCCTGAGTGACTGCAATCCTACTCATGAAATGCACACGTTTCTCAATCTCTGTTTTGCAGCACCGCCCGCAGGAAGACTGTCGCACAATCCGCTCAATCTCTCTCTCTCTCTCTCTCTCTCTCTCTCTCTTCCCCTCCAGATGTACAGCACATTAAGCGCAGAGACATCGTGCTTAAGAGGGAACTGGGCGAAGGGGCCTTTGGGAAGGTGTTCCTGGCAGAGTGCTACAACCTAAGCCCCACTAAGGACAAGATGCTGGTGGCTGTCAAGGTAAGAGATGATCCCTCCATTCCAGCAGGGCCGTGGCGCTCTCCAGTTACACAGGACTCATTCCAAAGGTCAAGCCCTTTTTTTCACCCCCCCTCGAATGACATATGAAGTTGATCCCCCTGTGCCCACCAGAGAGGGCTTTCTTTCGGGGAATGATCGCGAGACGTTTTGGTGGTGGAGGATTTGTTGACTAAGATCAATGATGGAAAGAGCTCTGCTGTGCTCTGAGGAGAGATCAGCTACAGTTGCGTTTAATATTTGCCATTGATATAAGGTTTGGGAGGGTATTAAGATATTGCAGTGCTGTGGTTTAGTCTTCATAACATAGACAGAGAGGAATGAGTCACCGCTGTGGGCAGACAGTTCCTGGATAATGCTTTAACATGGTTTACCACATGGGACTATTCACCAAGGTCAAGGAACTCAGCGTCCAGTGGGCTGAGGTGCTCTATTGAAGACCGTCTCTAGATCAGTGATGATCTATAAGTGCGTCAGTTTTTCTGTCAGTTTAGAAATGTCAACGTTTCAAGGTTTCACAAATGCTGACTTGTTGAAGTATGAAGTCAAACTTATAGTATTTTGTTGTGAAAATTTTAAAAGAATTTTGAGTTTGCATTTCGCAATTCTGACTTTTTTTTTTTTCTATAACACTCTATTTGGGTTATATATGTCTAGTCATAATGTTACCTGCACACAGTTCTCCCATGTGTTCCCCTTTTTCATCATCTTTGAGATGATATTGGATATTGATATGATATTTAGTTCAGGTCAGCTGGAGAATAAATCTGGAACAATAATACTGTCTGTTAGTGATGGTTTATCATCCCTCAAAGCATATTATTCTGGAGACGCTGTAATCAAGAACGATGGAGCTGACGTTTTCTTTCTGATGGTGTCAAAAGAAGAATCTCATGTGCAGAGGAACACAAGCAGCTACATGCCCTGCTTTATTACTAACCCATGGGAAGTAAATCACAAATAAACTCACTAATATCTAAATGTTTTCTTGTAGAAAGCAATGAAATTACATAGAGAGCAAGTGTCATGCTTCTCAGATTTTTCAATTCTAAGAAAAAGGATTGGAGGACTAGTAGTGCCACTAGGTACAATGAAATGATAAATTATTAACTCACTTGTCAACCTGACACATAAATAGACAAATTTATATATTTATTTAATTCATGCTTGTATTCATTTCTTAGTCCATTTTCCAACTGCTTTTTCCAAAGGCTCCATTAATATTAAAAATATCTGATGGTTCAGAATAAATCCCAAAGATGTCTTTCATTAGTCTAATATGAAAGATATTAAAAAGTCTCCAATCGAAAGGCAGAGATCTCATTAAATACATTTCTGTTCTTGGAGGAACCTGAGAAATGAGTTTGAGCTGCAAGCCATTTCATTTTATACCTCTATACTTACACTGTCTTTCAACAATGGTGTAGTTTTCATCTATTTTTAATTCACCTAAGGAACTCTAGGAGAAACATCTGGTCTGAGGCAGAGTTGACACCTAAATGTGTCTCCTCAACTTTGAAAGAGCAGCCTCTGAGTAATAAAACATTCTTCTGGGAAGCTGCTTGGCTTCGTTGGCTTCATGGAGCTCTATCACAGCAGCTGCTGTTTGAAAGCCGTCCAACTCAAATTCAGAGGTTAAGTTTTTCCTTGTATTTTGGCCAAATAGCTGCCAGCGTCTCTCTCGTACCTTTGCTCTCCCCCATCTCCACCTGATGCCCAAGACCTCCAGACCCTTATTACGAGTGAAAGCCCCCCAGGTGGTGCTGGATTTGTCCCCTCTGCTCTCTTCAACCTGTGCAGGTGGCCAATTTCGCAACACAGGGGTAATAAAGCATTATGGATAGGGATAGATACCTCGCCATCTGCGAATTGGTTCTCTCATCCATCTCCAACGCATGAACCTCTTTGCAATTCCTGATATGGATTAACCCACGGTAGCTCTAATTAAAATTAAACTGCGAGCTCTGAGGGCGAAACGCAATTATAACATAATTGAAGGAGCGATTCCTCACAAACACACTGCGATGCAAGTATCACGGCCAAGGCCGCAGAGGGGGGTTATTTTTCCGTGAATGACGGGATATAAGATGACAAAAAAACAGATGTGTACAGGCAACTATTTAATCTTTCAGAAAAGACAAAGACAGGCACAAACAAATCAGAGACGGTCATTTGTGCATCTTCCTTGAGTGCATCGCCCTGAGGTTTAGTCCATGAATATGTGCCTTGAAAATTTTGAAAAATATATGATCTGTTATGAAATGTGTTACATGAATAATTGAAAGTACTTTGGACATCTATAATATCTGTGCAGTATTTGTGTTAACTCATCTAGGTTTTGATTATGCATTTAAATCTATGTCAATGTTTTAAGGTGTCCCAGATCTGGATATTTATATTTTGTTGTGGATATTTCCCTGATAGATTTAAAGCACTGTGCAATAATAAATATCTGTGCAATAATATTTGTCAACTCATCTACATTTTGATTATGCATTAAAGTATATTGTCAAAAATAGCTCTGCATGCTCAATTGGTTTGTGGCATATTGTATGTTTGGGATTCATAAACCATTAGAGACAGAACCGTTTAGATCCAGATTAGTTGGAGCGGTTAGTCTCATTAACCTGATTAATTGTTCACTTGAATTATTTATTACCGACTGACTCATTTAAGCTCCCTTAATTAATTTACTTGTACCAAGAGTATCAAAAAAAAATGTGCAAAGGCACATTTAATTCATGGATATACACAATATTTCCAATCATATTAATGATTTGTTTTTGAAATACGGATTTTAATTTCACTTTTTAATAGCAAAGGCACATTTAATTCATGGATATACACAATATTTCCAATCATATTAATGATTTGTTTTTGAAATACGGATTTTAATTTCACTTTTCCCCAAAATATCTTTGGTTTCACCCACAATGCATTAGTATCTGGCTATTATTGTGGTTATCAGACAATAAACTGGCCACCTTATGTGTCTACACAGACTCTGAAGGATCCCACCCTTGAGGCGAGGAAAGACTTCCAGCGGGAGGCCGAGCTGCTGACCAACCTTCAGCACGAGCACATAGTGAAGTTCTATGGCGTCTGCGTGGACGGAGACCCGCTTATCATGGTTTTCGAGTACATGAAACACGGAGACCTCAACAAGTTCCTCAGGTTTGTGGCTGTTATAATGCAGTAATCTTTGTGCTTTGCTTGTGTAATGATGAAAATGAAATTCAATGAAAATACAAAGCGAATCAGTTATTATTGATTGAGGTCACAGACCAAGTGTAACATAATTATAGAACCACTGAATTCCGATGTGATGCTCTGGGAATTCTATAGTCTTACGAGACCAGAATTTCTCAACCAGAAGTTTGTGATGGAATTGTGGTGGGTTATGATTATGACAGAATGCCAAATTAATTTTAAAATATATACAGTACATTTTTAATTAAATGTTCTAAATGAGAACACAATATAACACAGTATATGGGTAGTTGATGCTTAACATGTCCATTAACCTTTATTTAATCTATCAATATTTTAGAAATGTACTAGAAATACATTTTTACCAGTGCCGGCGCGCGCTGTAGCCTGTATCCTTTCATATCAAAGTGCGAAATAAACTACGTGCATGCAATGTCATGGTCAGTTAAGTCATGAAGTTACCAAAAAGGCGATTAAAGCTGCCTTAAAACTGTGCATGCAGGTAATATATTTTATATGAGTCACATTTAAGAGCATGTCTCTGAAATGGTTTTCAAAACTGTCCTGAAGCAGCCCAGCACTGTCTTACTCATCTAATACACCCGATTTAACTCGTCAGCTAATTAATAGAGACTTTAAGACCTGAAGTGGGTCAGAAAAGGTAAAAAGAGTTGGTTTTATAATGGGTTTATGTGAAGATTGTTTTAAGTTCACTTAAATTAGAAGTATTTTTTTAAAGTCTAATAAATGTTAAAATTGATAGCTCTGAATTATACTGTAATGTTGAATGGCTAGTCATGTTGAACAGTCAATGGTTAAATATTAGGGAGGGGGGGGCAATTTTATATTGGTATCATTGATACTGGCCTTCAGTCATAAAAAAGATGCCATTAAACAAATATAAAAAAATATACTGTCTTTATGTTGTTTGTACATTCATTTGAAGATTGAATGTGAAATTATTGCAATATAAAAGTATATTTAAAAACTTAGTATTAGGTGGGATTAATCGCGATTAATTTCAGAAAAATGTGTGATTAATTTGTTACTTTTTTTAATCGATTGACAGCACTATATATAGGTCCTGAAACTGGTCAATTTAATTTAGGTTTTCTAATGTTTTTTTGTTTTTTTGTAAGGATTGCAATGGTACAGGTACAGTTCTGCTCGTAAGTTTATATACCCCTGCAATTTTCCTTCTTATTTTGTTAACATTTTGCATATTCTGCAAGATGTATGTAAACTTATGAGCAGAACGGTATATATTGCACAAAAATGTTGGAAATTTCAGTGTCTTTAAAGGCCAATTCAAGGTTATTATTTTTTTATTTTATTTTTTTTTAACTAAAATGGTTGGGAAGCCTTGCATTAGAATGTTGCATAAACCATTTCAATGCTTGTCGTTTTCTTGTCGGTGTGATGTAAAATCCAGCGTTGTGATGTCAGCAGGGCCCATCTGACTGTGATTGATAGGTTACAACCTTCCTCAGAGGTATTGTACAAGCAAAAGGAAGCGGATACAAAAGTGTACATGGTTTCTGACAGAGCCCTGACGAAAAAGCAGAAATTGCTTTTTCTTTCCAGCCAGCAGAATTATGGGGGATAACAGGTTTTGTCAAAACTGCTTTATACATAATGACACTATAAGGCGATACATTTGTGAAAGAGCAGAGAAACTGGCAGGGATGCATATTGAATCATACAGTACACGTTTCCTTTGAAGAAGAAAGTAATCTATTGGTAACTTTCATGTATATTGCACTGACATATAATGGCGGCATTGGCTTATTCTAATTTCATATTGATTGTTTCGTTATGTATTCATGAAAGTTTTCGGTTTGGTTTAATACTCATCTAATGTACTGCAAAATTAATTTTTAAGTGTGTTGTAAGCATCCAAGTACTTTACAGGACTGAAGTGACAGAATTGAAATCCTTATTTTATACTTTTCAGAGCTCATGGTCCAGATGCAATGATCCTGGTTGACGGAGAGCCGCTGCAGACCAATGGGGAACTGGGTTTGTCTCAGATGCTGCACATAGCCAGTCAGATCGCTTCAGGGATTGCCTACCTGGCGTCTCAGCACTTTGTGCATCGTGACCTGGCCACACGCAACTGCCTGGTGGGCAACGGGCTGCTGGTGAAAATCGGAGACTTTGGAATGTCAAGAGACATCTACAGCACTGACTACTACCGGGTAAGAGTGCTTTCGCTTTTGTAAATGCTTGAGCGAAGTACACTACCAGTCAAAAATTAAGTTAGTAGGAATATATAATGCTTTCTGAAAGAAGTCTCCTATGCATCTCACAAAGGCTGCATTTACTTGATAAAAAATACGGTAAAAACAGTAAAATTGTGAAATATTATTACAATTTAAAAATGTATTGCATTATAAAATGTAATTTATTACCGTGATAGCAAAGCTAAATTTTTCGGCAACCATTACTCCATTCTTCAGTGTCACATGATCCTTCAGAATCATATCACATATCTTAATATTATCAATATTAAAAGGAAAGTTTTTGCTGAATATATTTTTGGAAACTGTGATTCAATAGTTCAATAGTAATGATTCTATTCAATAGTTTGGGGTAAGAAATTTATATGTTGTTCATTAAAATTATGAAAAATCATATTTATTGAAATATCATGGTTTGCGCAAAAGTATTAAGCAGAAAAATAAAATAAAATAACAAGCATTATTAATATGTGAGCACCAATAATAATTGATAATAATTGAGCATCAAATCAGCATATTAGCATGATTTCTGAAGGATCATGTGACACTGAGGCAGTCTGAACCTGTATTTAGTTCATTGATTAGTCATCAAATATCCACAAAACACAAATGAACCCTTTGTCAATTGGTGGCCTATGCTAGATCCTTAATTGCATGCATAATTACTCATTTTAATGACTTTTGAAAAGTTATATTGATATATCCAGCTGCTTTAGTGCTTTGAAAGACGTTAATTAATTTGTTTATTTACAATCATTAGCTTAGTCATACCAAGTGTTAATTAAGAACAAGGTTTAAAAAAATCTGTATATTTGCTAATTCAAGTTAATTTCAAGGTATTAAAAATACTAGCATAAATACAAACAAACACAGCCCATTAAACATTTGACCAACATCTAAATCATACACACAGCTCTGAATACAATCTTTAATGAGCTATGACCATTTATTAGGTATTTAAAAACTACATTTTAGATGTTAAAAGAACTAATTATCATATTCTTGATTTCCAAAAATAACTTTGTAGATGAGGATTCACAACTGCACTCTTAAAAATAAAGGTGCTTCATGATGCCATAGAAGAACCTTTTTGTCTAAATGGTTCCATAAAGAACCTTTAACATCTGAAGAACCTTTCTGTTTCACAAAAGGTTCTTTGTGGCGAAAGAAGGTTCTTCAGATTGCAAAAAGGTAAGAAAGAGATGGTTCTTTAAAGAACCTTTGACTGAATGGTTCTTTGTGGAACCAAAAATGGTTCTTCTATGGCATCGCTTGAAGAACCTTTTGAAGCACCTTTATTTTTAAGAGTGTATATTAGATTTAAATTGAATGATTATAGCTTTAAAGGGATTTTTTTCGATGAACTATTCCTTAAAAGTTTGAGTGTGAATTCAGACTTTTATCTACAGTTCTGATTCATTCAAGCTGGTTGGCTCAATTATGTGCTTCAGATCCATTTGCGCTTCTACAGAAGATCCTCAATCAGAATCTTGTCTTTTCTTGACACAGACAGAGGCCTCTCGGTAGATTTGGCCTAGATGACAGAGGGCTCAATTTGCAAGCTGAGGGCCCTAAATGAATTAAAATGTATGTCTTCACTTAGCGCTCAACAAGAGGATGAATGAGGTGACGCTGAATTTACAGAGCTCCCCTTTCGCTCGACTAGATTAAGTTGATTTGAACATGATTGTTCATCTCGCTGCTTTGAATGTGACTCCCATTTTTAGGGCACTGAAGTTAAATGAGAATTTTTCTCACTGTCAGAAGTCAAGGAATAACTCAGGAGCCAAACATAAAGCAAACGGCTCAATTAGCATATATTCAGATGTTATCGGTGGCTTGTGCTGGACTGTTGAACTGGGGAGACGAATGCCATACTATATACATTATTAGAAACAAGCTACATCAAAAATCTAAATGTGTTTTTATTAAGCATTAAATTAAAATTATTTTCATACAATATTTTTATATTGTATTATTATTTTTATTTTTTTATTAATTTTTTAATTTTATATTATTATTCAATAATAATAATAATAATAATAATAATAATAATAATAATGTTTTGCTCTTCTGTTGCTCGACTAGATTAAGTTGATTTGAACATGATTGTTCATCTCTCTGCTTTGAATGGGACTCCCATTTTTAAGGCACTGAAGTTAAATAAGAATTTTTCTCACTGTCAGAAGTCAAGGAATAACTCAGGAGCCAAACATAAAGCAAACGGCTCAATTAGCATATATTCAGATGTTATCGGTGGCTTGTGCTGGACTGTTGAACTGGGGAGACGAATGCCATACTATATACATTATTAGAAACAAGCTACATCAAAAATCTAAATGTGTTTTTATTAAGCATTAAATTAAAATTATTTTCATACGATATTTTTATATTGTATTATTATTTTTATTTTTTTTGTATTATTCAGTAATAATAATAATAATAATAATAATAATAATAATAATAATGTTTTTGTTGTTTTATGCAGATTATATTACAAATTGTAGTATTTTGTGATTAGTTTGTTTATATATAGATTAATTTGATTATTTATTAATGATATGTGTTAATATTTATTATAGCATTTTTTTTTTTTACATTATTACATTGTGATGACAAGCATATGGGAGACAAAAAAATGGATATCCAATCTTGGACATTGTGAAACCGACTGAAAGCAAGAAAAGATTGTGAACACTTTAGAGGAAGAGGGAAAAAAAAAACATATGACCAAAAAGCAGAAGCTGTTTATGGACTTATGCCTCAGAAAATAAAATATTTCTAAATGCAGAACCTTAAGTAGACATGGGTTGTTGCTGTGCCTAGAGCATCAGTCCTAATTGCAATGGAGGAAATATGTTACATTAACAGTAAATGTCAAATAGACCATTGCATCTCATCTCACTTAATATATTCTGTGGCTTACTTTCTTTTAATGGCACTGTGAAATGGCAGATTGCACTCTGCAGCACAAAAGAGACGGCATTAAATTTAACGTTCCCAACAAACAGGAAGTGACCCAAACCCAAAACATTGTAAGGGAAACAGGTCAATTTAGCTCAAAGGGAATCATTTAAGATTTTAAGGGAATTTGGACAGAATCACTGTTTTACGGCTGATCACTGAGACGGCCAGCGAGTCATTGAACGAGCCGTATAACATCAACTCGGTGGATATTAATGGATATTAATATCCAAAATATAGTGAAAACACTATTAATTAGCACAGTAACAAGATCGGCAGTTTAAGACATTAACTTGTAAGCACAAAACACAAGATACTTCTCTTTTCAATATAAATAAGGCTTTATTGGATAAATCTAAGACATATAAACTAATCTAACACATAAACACACGCATTCACACAAGTTGCAGAAAGAGAGAAAGTGAGGAAATAATTAGTTTAAGACGATGAAAATGTGAAATCCCAAGTTTACAGCAATATGTGCAATTGCATAGATCTGAACAACCATCAATCACTTAATTAACCCTCGCATTGAGTTCCTCACTGAGGTTAAAATTTATATTAAATGCACCAGTTCAGCTAGAATCTGGAGGTACTTGCGTTGTGTGCGGGGCTCCCTTCCTTGTCTGGTTGCCGAAAGGGGTTTCCTGCGGTCGCTGATTGGCTGGAAGTTCAGTCTTGGGAAGCCAGTGGTTGGGCGTTGGCTGACGACGCGGAGCTGTGGTCTGAAGTTCTAGTTGGTTCAGGCTTGTGGGGCCAAGATCTGACTTATGAACATCCTGTGTCTTGGGTCTCTGTGGAATTTGGCTCCTCATGTTTCATCCATGTTTTGACCAAATCTTAGATTGTCTGATTCGGTCTGATACCCTACAACATACATGCGGCTGCGAGGCAATTTGCATTGATGCATAAATATGAGCAGCATGAGATATATATACAAAATATTACATCAATACAAAAAAATCTATTGATGAACAAATAGTTCAAATTAAAATTTACATCCATTTTTTTAATTTAATTTTTTAAGGATTGTTTTTAGGATTATTATTGCTATATTTTTATTCTTATTATTTTCTAGCATTATCATAAAGCTGTACTGGATTCCTTTGAGTCAAATCTGCCATGCAGAATGCTATATTTGCCATTGCTGCCTAGGTAGAGTCACTTTGCTATTAGTTAGCTGTCTATGTAGGAAGCACCTCATTAGGTTTCGGAATCAGAGCTTTTATAGCTATTCGGATTTGAATATCCTCAATTTTCACATGAACACAAACCTGATATGCAGGTCTGTCTTAGTAGATTCCAACTGCAATAGGCACATATGTCTCACATCTCTGAACAGATATAAACCAAAGTGGCATCCAGCAGCACATCTTCTCCGACACCGCTGACATTCTGACGTGTTCATACTGTAGAAAGAACCTCTAAAGGTGGTCTCCTAGGAATGAACGCCCAGAGTCAGTTTTCAGCCTGGCTTCCTCATCCATGTAATGATTGTGTCATATAATCTCACTTGCAGAAGGTGGAGAAACTACGGACTATTTGGAGTCGCTCAGGTTTTCTTTGTCAGAGTAAATTTGCGCTGAAGGCCATGAACCAAACACCCCAATTCCCTGCCAGCAATATCTGACAGAGCGAAGTCGAGCTACCTTGCTTCAAATGTCTAGGGCTAGCAGGTTCTCCTATGAGGTTGAAGGACTTGAATACTCCGTTAATTGAAATAAATAATACAATATATATTTATTTACTTATTTATCTGTTATTGCATCTTCTGAAACCATCTAGTGAGATGGAAAACTGCTCAAAATTCCAATCACGTGTCTATTTTCTCGACGCTCTTTCACTTCTGACAAGCACTCGTTTAATGACATCATCTCTCGTCAGCTGTTCATTGAAACAAACATGCTGTTGATCTTAATATGCATTAATTACCACTATGTGATTCCCATCCTCCTCGTCTCCGATTCTTCGCCCCTCCAGTCTCTAATTGTGTTGCCTTTCATCGGTGCCCTTTCAGATTGCATTGGCATTTTTGTCACCACCCTGCTAGTTCTTGTTCCGATCTCAACGAAGCCCCGCAGACTGATTTACATGCATCTGCAGTCTCGTCGTTCCACCTCGGAAAAGATGGCGGGAAGCAGTCCGGGAGAAGCTATTCAGATGAATAGAAGTTCAATCATTGCAATCGATTCAATTTCCCAAACACTCAAGCACAAACATATTCACTAAACAAAAACAATGAATATGTCAGGGTTCAGATTAGCATACTAACATACCGCTGTTACTATTTCTGCCATATACTATATATATGGTTGCCTATTCAGTGCACTTTTCTGTATGGATACACTGTATTATACAACAGAGTACACTGTACACAGTGCACTCACTCGACCTGTGTGATGAATGAACTGTAATTAAATCCGGAATCTAAATTAAATAAAAAATGGGAAATAACAGTTTTAATTTCCAATTTTATAACTGGATGCCACTCACATGGAATGTATTGTGACATGTAATGAAGCATACTACTGTTTAACTTTGAATAATTTTGAATTAACTTTGACCTGAATTACCTGTTTCACATTTTTAAAAGAAAATGTAAGCTGTATAAAGTGTATTTTGCACATGTAGTAAGTATAAGGCTAGTATTTCATAACAAACATAGCCTATGTCTTTTTGTTTAAAAAAAAAAAAATAGTTATGTGGCCAAAAGCATTTGGCTAAATTCAGAATAGTATACTACTGGTATGAATGGTAGAAAAAAAGAGTGCAATAGTTGGATTCTGAAAGTCCCATATAACTTATATGATAACTTTTAAAGATAAACCTTTAAAGACAGACCTGCCGTGAGCTTGTTATATATATTTAAAAAAATGATTCTGCAAAGAAATCTCCACCAATCAAAGAATCGAAGCAAGCAAATCGTGCCTAAAGAAGTCCACCTACTTCCATGAAGCACTGCGAATTATGTAATCGAGTCAGTCTCACTATGCTCTCTAAAATATTTGTAAGTATGTGCATATTTTTCAATGAACGTGATATTCTTTCTATATCTATAATCAACATCTATAAATCAGTGGTTTAAATCAGTACATCATTTTTTAAATTCGATTATGTCATTGACAGTGCTTCATGGGATTGTAGTTCTTTCGCTCATTAAAGCCGTTATGTACAAAGTCTTTTGCCTTTTTGTTGGTATTTTAAATGTTTTTGCAAATCAAACTTTTTAATGTTGTGATTCACCATGCTTTTTGAGTAGTATGCTGTGTCCTATTCTCCTCAATGCCTGATTGAAAAAAAGTAGCCTGCTATTGTTATATATTGTTCTAGCTAATCTAAAGAGTGTTAAACAGTCTTAAACAGTTAGCGCTATGCTAAGCTAATAAACTAAGCTCTTAGCTTTCTAATCAAAGGCTAACTGAAAACACAAAGGAAGATAAATGTTTTTTTTTTACCCTTTTAATTCTCTGACATGTAATTTAAAAGAGGTTAGCATGTTTTCATGAATAATAAGCTGTTTTCTATCATCAGACTGTGAGGGAAAGGATCTTACACAGCAGCAGCAAGTTGCTTGCATTGCAGCTAACATACGTTAGCATCTTATTTGACTGTTTCAAGCTCTCCACATATTATTCTGTCTCTCTCCTCTCTGTCTTTGTCTATTACCGGTGATCATACCTTCATTACCTTCATCCCTGGCTGACTTTTCCTGGCAAGGATGTTATGCGCTAACACTAAAGTAGGCTGAGTTAGCCAGGCGAGCAGCTCAGTATGGCCATAGGGAGTAGTTCCTGCCCACGCATGGGGAGCGCTAGCAGCGGCCCAGTAGTACCCTGAACTCCATCTCACGGAACACGAGGAGTGTTGTTTGACCGCAGCAGGACTGGCATATTGCTTACACCTCCTAAAGGGCAGAGGCAGGAGGGAAAGAGCGAGCCAGCGAGGGGAGAGATATTTGCCACACATCACTGGAGCCTGTGGGACAGCTTCCTCCTCTGTGAGGAACTGGCTGCGAATGAGAATCACAGAAGCGTAGCTGATTAACATACACAGCCTTATACAGCCTTATCGTTCCCTGCATTAAAGACATTACAGCAGAAAAAAAAACTCCCAGACCTTTAATTATAGTACATCTCAATGCCTTTATAGTTTGCTAATCGTGACGCTTATATTTTTGCACTCATTATTCCGAGTCATTTGCAGTTTGCACATTTGAATGCGTGCATATACACAACCCGAGAGTTATTTTTTTGTTGTTTATTTGATAAACAGTGATTTTTCATTGTCAGACATCTAAACAGTCGCATTTTCCTAATTCTTCAATTGTCACCGTGCTCTGCGCTTAGAGACACGTCCTGTTGCCAAGGATATACTCTTGCCAAAGCATTGTGGGATGTGAGCTAATGAACATTTTACCATAATCTCATTTAGAGTTGTTTTTCTTTTGCTAATGCTCTACTATTTTCTAGCTAAATTCATTTCTGATAAAAATAAAAGTACAATACATATCTTACAAAGCAAAAATAGGCAGTCTGAGGACGTACAGTATACCGCAGGCTGCTTTGTATTCCTGTGCGCAGTCGATAGCCTGACCCCCATGTGAGCAAACCACTAATGAGCCTTGTAATTAATACGCAGTGGCCACTTACGAGTTGAAAGCCGCAATAACCACGCGGCCGCCATTGAAACGTCACCCTTAGTTGTCATGGCACGGCTGTAATTAACACAACCCAGCAGACACAAAGAGGAAATAGATTTTAAACCAATCCAGTCCGGTGCCGGCCCAGAGCAAAGATGATTAATGTCTCGTTGTTTTAATCGATTAATATCTCGCTTTACATAGGGAAGGCCTGGAGGGAGACTTTATTTATGGCCTTTGATGATTTGGAGCTTTCAAAAACCTTTAATGGATATATTTGTTTTCCTTTTCCCTGTCTTTCCTGGTTTCTCAGATTTCCGCTCGACAAATCTTGTAAATCATATTGGTTATTTTTCATAGCAAAAAGGGAAGATCTATTTACCAGCAGAAATTAGGATTAAAGGCCCTTTCACACCAAAAACGATAACTATACAGATAGCTACAGTGATCAAATCCAGAATCATCTTTGTATAAAACTTTTGACTCTAATATGAAAAATAAAAAAAATAATAATAAATAAATAAATATCTTTTGGAAGTGTATGCAAATGATTGCATATGTAATTAGATAATGACTTATTTGCGTATATATTTGCATATATAAATATTTAATGAAACGCAGTAGAATATATATATATATATATATATATATATTTTGCAGATCATAATTTAAACAATTATAGAATAAAATCTAAGTTATAATACATTTTTTTTTATTATATATATATTTTTTACCTTATTCACCTTGGGTGTCTTGACTTAAATGCTTAAAGGGATAATTCACCCCAAATTAAAATTCTGTCATTAATTACTCACCCTCATGTCGTTCCAAACCCGTAAGACCTTTGCTCATCTTTGGAACACAAATTAAGATATTTTTGATGAAATCGGAGAGCTTTCTGACCCTCCATAGACAGCAACGGAACTACCACAGTCAAGGCCCTCAAAGGTACCAAGAACATTAACAAAATAGTCCATGTGACATCAGTGGTTCAACCATAATTTTATGAAGCTATGATAATACTTTTTGTGCGCAAAAAAACAAAAATAACAACTTTGTTCAACAATTCTTCTCCCCTGAGTTACCATCTACCACCATTATCGAGTAACACAACGCATGCGCGTGCTTTCCTCTGCTCGTAAACAAGGTGCGTCAGCAGCATCACGTGCATGCGTCATGTTACTCTCTATAATGGTGGTAGATGGTAACTCGGGGTTAGAGAAGAATTGTTGAATAAAGTCATTATATTTGTTTTCTTTGCGCACAAAAAGTATTCTCGTAGCTTTGTAAAATTACGGTTGAACCACTGATGTCACATGGACCATTTTAACGATGTTCATACTACGTTTCTGTGCCTTGACTGTGGTAGTTACCTTGTTGTCTATGGAGGGTCAGAGAGCTCTTGGATTTCATAAAAAATATCTTAATATGTGTTCTGAAGATGAATGAAGGTCTTACGGGTTTGGAACGACATGAGGGTGAGTAATTAATGACAGAATTTTCATTTTGGGGTGAACTATCCCTTTAAGCTCTTTAAAGTCAGATGCAATTTGATTGGTTGTCTTTTTTTTCATCAGCTGAAAAATAGAAACGTTCTGAAAATTCCAATAATATAATTTCTCTGGGCCCTATTTTAAAGATCTAAGCGCATGGTCTAAAGCGCACGGCGCAGGTGCACTTAGGGCATGTCCAAATCCACTTTTGCTAGTTTAACGATGGGAAAAACGGTCGGTGCGCCCGGCGCATGGTCTAAGAGGGTTGTCACTATTCTCTTAATGAGTAATGGGTGTGTTTTGGGCATAATGTGCAATAAACCAATCAGAGTCTCATCTCCCATTCCCTTTAAGAGCCAGTTGTGCTCGTGCCATGGTGGATTTGCTATTTACACATTTGCAAGCGCAAAGACAAAATTAGTCTCCAGAGAGGAAACAGATCTGCTCGTGTGCGAGTCTAATTCTGATACATGCAATAACTATCCATTATGACATGTAGGCATTTTTATATTTATGTAGCCTACACAATAATAATCTTTTACATGGCAATCCTTTAATTTTTAATATTTGGCATGTTTGTGTGCTGCTGCGCATCCCTATGTGTGTAATAAGCAGAGTGTACGTGCGCTGTGGACCCGCCTATACTAACGCGCTCTTTAAATAACAAAAAAACTACTGCTATATTTCAGTTGCCTCAAAATAGCAACGCGCCAACATGAGTGCACAAATGGGCGCAAATGCATTAACTATTTAAACAACGTGGCACAGGACGTGAAAATGACAACTGCGTCTGGCTGAAACTAGCAAAAAACACTTGCGTTGCGCCTGGCGCCGCATTGCACCGGGTGTATGATCGAGCCCTCTGTGTTATAGTTGTGATGTGGACATCACTGTTCTCATAGAATTAGAACCATTTTTAAAATGTTCTAATTATTGTTATAGTTACCGTCCTTAGTGTGACAGAGCCTTGAGAAATTACTTAATGCTATGAAAATTAAGGAAATCATAGAATGTGGACTTTTAATTATTTTTTCTCCATATATACATACAAATAATAAGGATTTTATCTTTTTATTTTTACATGGAGTGTGGCTTGCCTTTGGTAATATTGAGTTCTGTGAGTTTGTGAAGGTCACTATATAATCATGATTTGGTGCCCTGACAGGTGGGAGGACACACAATGCTGCCCATTCGCTGGATGCCACCAGAAAGCATCATGTACAGGAAGTTCACGACGGAGAGTGACGTGTGGAGCTTCGGCGTCATCCTCTGGGAGATCTTCACCTACGGCAAGCAGCCATGGTTTCAGCTGGCAAATAATGAGGTACATTCATTTTTACAGTTTCCATAAAGAAAAAGCCATCATGAATTTGGCTAGCTTTGGTCTAGGCTTGCTGCGATAGACGGTGTTTTCGGTTATACCAGTGTTAAGCCACAACACCGGTTATGTAATTTGCCTACCGCCCCCCACTGTCGTTTTGATTTTTTTTATAGTAACAAATCATTTAGCCTAGTTCAGTTAGAGGACAGACACTTTTAAAAACTAAATGCTCAATGCAGCGTGCCGAACCATGCGCGAACGATTTTATTTATCTTGTGAGGAGAGTCGAGCTGACTGACAAGAGCGAGGTGAGAAAGACAAGACGATGGCAGAAGATTGTTTAGAAAGGAAATGCAAAGGCGCCTGTTTGGCAATATTTTAGATTTTGAAAAGCCTATTGACTGGAAGTTTTTTTTAAACATTCGTTTCTTATTTATATGGTTCCACAGTGTTTGCTGATTTTCAGTTTTATATACCTATTTAAACTTTGTGTAGCCTAAGTAATTTGTTATTTTATTAGGCATATATGGCGTATTTTTATTTGTTTTGTTAATAAAAGTTCAGAGTTTGACGTTGTTGTTGCTTGAATTGAATCAAAGCAGAATTGCCGCTAATCTGAAACTGAAAGTAAAACGCGCACAATGCTTTTTCAAGCTATTTGAAAGCCAAGAAATCGAAGGAAAAGAGGGAAAACTCAAATGAACAATTGCTTGACACCGAATTGAGGCAATTCAATTGCTGCTAATTTGAAAGTGAAAGTAAAATGCTCACGGCACTTTTTGACGGCACACCATTTGAAAGCGAAGAAAAGAGGGAAACTCAAACGAAATAACAACCCCCCACCTTCCCCCCCCACCCCAACGGTGATACCGGTAATACCGGTGTTGTCACACATCGATTAACCGGTCGGAAAATTTCCTCACTGTCACAACCCTACTTTGATCAAGCATTATTAGTAAACCACCACCACTGTATGACTGCTGTATAGGTGAAAGCAAGGAGTAGAGACCCATGTGAGATAACAATACAAAGTGTAATGGAGATGGAATGTCTGTACTGGATAAAAACTGGATCTGGATTGTGACTCCCACAATCCTGACAATTATGTAGCAATATGAGACACATTCAATGCTAATTTTAGTGTAGCTTCTGGTGATTGTATGTAACCAGGGTCAAAATAAATGAAGTCTTCAGGCAGGATGACAAACGAGGCGAAAGTAAACAATCACTGGGCTGTTATAGTGAGTCATTTGACAGGTATTGACCGTAACTCAAGCTCATCTCGAACATGACTTCCTTCTATGAAATAAACAGGAACTACACATTGAAATGTCATGTTGCTGGCATATTCATCACACACACATTCCCTTTTGTGACACGTTAATGAGGAACATCGCTGCTTAATTTTCGGCTACTGTTCACCATGTAACATTTCACAACTAAGGTTTGGATGAACTCCAAACAGTCACGTACACATAGAGATGTTGCTCCCAAACTCTTCCATGTGTCTGAATAGCAAAGATTATTATTTACCTTTTCACAAAAACCTAATAATTACCACTATTGAACTAAATGTTATGGTTTGATAAGGGCCTTATAACATTGTGTCTGCTACTGTTACTGAACTGGGCTTTCTGCCGTTATTTATGTCTTCAAAACAAAATATTGCAACCAAATATTCCCATGTGCAGAAAATACTGAACAATTATATTGTGAGTGACTGTAGATTGTTATAATAAGACAAGTTTATGGGTGAATCTTGTGAAACCTTATTTCACTCCCAAAAAAAAAAAGATTTAATGTTTCACATGAAAATGAAGGCTATATATATATATATATATATATATATATATATATATACTTTACAATGAAAATTGATAAATAATAGTTATTACATATTTTAAATATTAATATATATATATATATATATATATAAAATGATGTAATTACAGTAATGATAATCTAATAAGAATCATCGTTGTGAAAGATGGCAATTACTGTATAAGCTGGACAAATGCAAACACTCATAATAGTCCTAAATGAATAATCCTATTCTATGATAGTTATATAACAATGAAAATTGATAAATAATAGTTATTACATTGTTAAATGTTCTTATATTTATATTATCATATAATTACACTAATGATTATCTAATAAGAATCGTCATTGGGAATAAAGGCAATTATGAGTTGGAGAAATACAATTATAATAGACATTACAGTAATGATAATCTAATAAGAATCATCGTTGTGAAAGATGGCAATTACTGTATAAGCTGGACAAATGCAAACACTCATAATAGTCCTAAATGAATAATCCTATTCTATGATAGTTATATAATAGTTACTAGTACAAAGTTGCTAAAAAAATATATTTTATTTTATTCACATTTCTAAACAAGAATCAGAAGAGAACAGACACCAGAAATACAAAGTAGAGAGTCTGTGTGAGAAAGTGTGTTCTGTTTTTCTCTGCTGACCAAACACAGCTGGATCTGCCACAAATACTCCATTCCCCACTTCAGCTTCCCAAGCTGTGAAAAGTGAAAAAAGCCACAGCGCTTCTCTTGAAGCTTCAAGTCGCAGCTGGTTTGAGCACTACTTCACACAGAGATTATCAATATCAACTCAGTGAACCATAATCTATAGGTGCTGTGCAATTTATGCAAGAATGATGTGTTTTTGTATTATGCACTGAATACCAATCACATGCACTGTTTCATATTCTGTTGCCAAAGGGACGGTGGCTACTGTATTGCATCAGAACATATGGTGTCATATCTGCCAGTGGAAGAAACTAAATCAAACTTTCAGTCAATAGAACACAGACAGCCACTAGCTGGAGTCAGCGAGGGGAACCCGAGAGATCACGAACAATCATCTGTCTCTTCTAAAAGTCGATACGAAGCCATGCACAGAGGCAAATGTCTTCAAAAGTTTCATGAGATGGTCCCATTTTGCGTATCATAACATACAGGCTGTAGATGGTTTCTCTACAGAAACAGAAAAATGTTAAATGAGAAAATAAGTATCTTGTACAAAAAAAAAAATCAGTTCTTCAGACTGTCAGCAGGTCCTCTCACAGCATCTGACTGCAGCATAAAATACAAGAGAGTACTCGTGTTACAGTTTGGAGCAAAGCTGCATCAGATATTTCAAGAAAAAAATACTTGTGGTGTGTAAACAGAATTTAGAAAGGAACCTCTTAATTTTGATAGTACTTTTCACGACTTTGTCTTGTGATTTCAAGATGATAAAAAAAAAGAAAAATCAGAAATCTCAGAGAAGAATTGCAGTACCCATAATCCATAGTCCATCAGATTTCCTTCAGAAATCATTCTAATATGCTGATTTGGTCCTCAAGAAACATTTCTTGTAATTGAACTATGGCCTAATCCTGGCTTAGTCTAAGCCCTGTCTGTGAAACCAGGCCTATATAAAAAAAAATCTTACTGACCACAAACATTTAAACAGTACATTGTAAAAACAGTAGCCAATAAAACGAATAGTAGTAAATAAAAATAAATAAAAATAAAGATTACCATTTTTTTTGAGAAAATTTTCGTCCTGTGTGTCGATTTTTTCCCCCGTCGCTCCACGATGAAACGGGCCGTCCAATCAGATTTGAGCTTAGATCCCGTGCCCAGAGCAGCTGCTATTGCACAAAAAGTTGAGAGTGGTGGCGCTGTTTCGAAAAAATAAACATGATTATGACGATATATTTTCTGTATGTGTTTTGTATGCAGCTCATGGTAATTTTATAAAAATAAAGGATGTTTATGACAATAAGCTGTGTGGCGTTATTAAACATAGCCTACAAAGAGTGCATGTCTGCCTATTATAGAATCAAAATCAACTATAGATCACAATCGGAAGTTATTACAAGCACTCGATGATGGTTTATAGTGGGTTTTAAGCAAAAACAATAATCACATAAATTTTCAAATGTGGCTTGATACTTAAATGTACTTATATTTATATTTTAAGATGTTTTCTTGTAAGCATTATAGATAGTTTGTGTTTCTGGCGCTCAGTGTGGAACTTGCCAATTCTTTAGTACTTGTGAATTTAACTAGCAATCTCTGAAATATCTGAAAATTGTTAGTAAATCCTACACCAAAGTATTTTCTGTGTAGTTTATTTATATGTTTGAATATTTTGAAATCAGTAAAATGGTTAGTTTGGTTCAAATCTTAGAATAATTTTGAGAAAAAAAAAGTTACCTTTAATTTAAGATGAAGTTCAGCTAAATGCTTTATTGTCCCTCTTACATGTAGCCTATTTTACTGTATACATTAATGATATTTTTTTATAACTTTAATAAAAAAAAGTATATAAATACCTATAGGCCAGGCTTAAAATTCAACACACATGTTTATAAAGTATGTAAGAGGAGACCTTGGCCTGGAAAAGACCCCTGCAATAGAATATTTATCCAGTAATTGCATTCTCCTTCCTCCCCGTATTCACAGGTAATCGAATGCATCACACAAGGACGCGTGCTGGAGAGGCCACGGATTTGTCCCAAGGAAGTATACGACATTATGCTGGGATGCTGGCAGAGGGAACCGCAGCAGAGGTTGAACATCAAAGACATCCAGAAAATTCTTTATACCTTGGGCAAAGCCACACCTGTCTACCTGGATATCCTTGGCTAGTGTTTGTTGGGAATATGTGTGGATGTCTGTCTGCGTCTATCCATCGGAGGAACGAACAATCTGGGATTTACCCTAAACAACACGTACCTTACTGCGCCACTGTCAGACACCTGCAACATGGGGATGGACTTAAGTGCCTGCTACTCCTTTCGATACACTGGATAACAGTCTTTAAAAAGCACTTTCACATTTTGTTTACCTGCATATAAAGATGTACTGTTCTGCAAGAAGAGGAGTCTCCTTTCTCTATTTCTTTTTTTCTTTTCGTTTTGGTAAGAACAGCCTACTTTCAAACTCTAAAAAAGGAATAATGGAAAATTCCCCCTAAAGTACGGAGAAAAACTCTTTTTTTTTCCTGACTGCTTGACAATTCTCCCAGTGGTTACATGTTTTTCATTTTATAAATATATATATTTTTATTTATTTTTCTTTCTCTGAGTGTGGATGTATGCCATGTTTCTTGCTAAGGGTATATCGCCTTTCGGATATGACTGCTTACCGTTGCCATGTCAGATGATTGGCAAAGACTTTTTCAAAAAAAGCCTTACTGCTGACTCTGATTGGCCGGATCTTCTCTTTGACTCTACAGGCAGTATCCAACAGGGCTTTTAAATATTCTGAGGCGCTTTTTAGTGAACGGATTAATTTGAAGAAACCACTAATCAATACAAAGGAGTTTATTTAGAAAAAAAAACAAGGAATGTAAATAATGTAAATTTATGTGTCACAAGTGACAATATGTTAACTTATTTCATTTCCCGATTAGATGATTTTAGTTCCTTGGCGTGCTGTTATGGTGAGTGAATTCTATACATATTTTGAGAATATTTTAATGTTTTTTTTTTCCACATGTCCATAGAATGTAAGTTGATATTTCTAAATTAACTTTTTTTTTTCTCATTTCCCACTTTGTTCGGTTTGGATGCAACCAAAAGGGAAAATCATGAGACATAGCCTCGCTCCTTGTATTCCAGAGACCATTTGCTTCTGAAATTAATGTAATAGAAAAGGTAGATTCATTTCTCAAGCAAGATCTTGCCCAGAAAATACTCATATTCCATTCATTAACCCTCATTGCATTTATGAATTGTGATTATGCTTCTTTGCAAACATATTATAGCATCCTTTCCCATAGTTTGAGTAATAAAAGAGAGATGGTTAGGCTATCTTTAAGAACTTGCATGTGCAAACTTTTTTTTTTTTTAAACATATGTGCTAAATTCCATAAGAAACACTGTCCTTTCCGAGTTCGGCAACTCTTTCTTTACTCCTTTCCTCTAGTAAATATTGTAGCCACTAATAGAGTCATCAAAATATAATAGAAGAGAGTCCATAACAATGTTTTGGATTTTGTCAGGTAATAAATATTATTTTCTCCCCAGTGTTTTACAATAGAAGACCGTAAACACAATAATGCGGTAACTTAATTGTGTATTCAAAATGGAGCTTTCCTAAGACTAAAGGGCTTCTTTGGAACATTCTTCATTTATTCTGAAGTGACATTTGGATTTTATTGTAATGTGTTCTCTTGTTCACAGTTTTGCTGGTTCATGCTTTTCATTCAAGGTGATCTGTGGCTCAGTGTTTGCCTGATGATAAATCTGTAATCATTGCATGTGGAGTAAATCAGCCAAGTAAACTTTAGTTCAGCTTTGGCAGCAGATGTATGCAAACTATTCTTGAGCATAAAATCCGTAACATTTTCAAAAATTCATCCAGAATTTTGCTTAACCCTAAAATATATTAACAGCGTAACATTAATATGTAGTTTGTGTGTTTCCGAGTGCTCACTTTGACACTCACAACTTTATCCCAACCAAACCAAAGTGAAAACTGTCAAAAAACTCCTGCTTTTCCCAGCTCTCTATCAGGAACCATGACTTAAATTGCTGTTCGAGACAACCTGCCCATCACAATTCGAGAGAACACATTTGCGCTTAACCATAATCTCACCCTTCACATCAGGAAAAGTTCCTGGCACAGAGGTAGTGACTTAAACATTTGTTGATCTTGTTGTGTTGTTTCTTTCTGCTTCCCACAGTGGCCAGATAATTCTCTCCACGTCTATGACAAGGGGGAAATTGCAAAAGTCTTTCAATAACACCGCCAGCGATGTGCTTACGTGTGATAAGATGCTTCTCATTTCGATATTTCCGTCGTCTGTGGGGCCCTGCTGCAGATATTTACTGACTTTATAATTTTGGACAAGCTTTCGTGCAAAAAAAGTAACAGAGGAGATTTACTCTGGTATGGGTACCCAAATGCTTGCTTGAGGTTTATTAAGTAAACAGGTGCACCTGCGTCCTAGACGAGCCCCCAATTCGAGACTTGATTTTAAGCACAATCCTCTTTACTAAATATAATTTCTGCAACTCGCTCATTGATGTGGCATTTCAGATTTTACATGTCATTTGTAGTACACAGTGAGTATTCACGCTGAATTAGGTTCTAATTGGAAGGAAACAGACAAAATGTCACTTTTGGCAATGACGCCAATTCCCTGCTTTCCTGTAGAGAGACAAGACTTGGAGAATGCATGTGGGGACGATTTCAGAATATGAAAATTATATGTTAACATGAACAGGCTATTATTTCTTTGGTCTTTGTTCAACCCCTTTTTCAATGTGGGCAATTTTCTGAAAAAAAAAAAAAAAACACCGTCTTGCCCACTCAGATTTATCCTAATAAAATACTGGTTTACTCAAAAACTAAACACTATTATTAGCGCTAGTTGCATTTCTTAGCGATTTTATATTAATTTAATCATTAGAACATTTTCTGGGCGCTTGTTTTATGACTGGCCAACACTGTTCAGCTTGTGAAACAAGCTTTATACCCTCATATATTGCTTCTCACCATGTTTATGTTTGTAACAAATAAAGCTGCATTTAGTTCCTACCTGTTTCCTGAAGAGGACTAAAGGTTGTGTCTCACTGTTGTGAATCGGTTGAGGCATTTACATGAGGCGATTACTGAAGATTATTTGAGTCATTGGGTACATAACTGTGCCTAACAGGGTTGAAAGAGTCAAACATTTCTCTGCGGTTTACTCGGTGAGACCGATCGTTGCTCAATGACCTGTGAAAGGTGGATTATACTAACATGGCGAAGAGAAGTGGGGTGGCGTTAGCTGCAGGGTGACTGTATCGTTATCCCCTGAAGCTGTCGGAGAACAGGCGCGAACCAAATTAGTAGTTTCTGTAATGAAAGGACACAAGTGTATGAGCCACAGCTGGTTTGGAGAGGGGGATCAGACGAGAGAGAGTGTGACAGCAGGGTGACGGTATGGCAGCTCCAGGGGTTGCCGTGACTCTAATGACTTCACCTTGCAGAAATGGGTGGAAATTACCAATGAAATGAGTTTTTGGCCCGGGCTTTTAGATATCCCTTAAATATGATGGTCAGTCCTTCGGTAATCCCCCTGAGGCAGAGAAGAGAGGTGTGTGTGGTTGTGTCGGTGTGTGCAAGAAAGCGAGGGGTAGGAGAGATGAATCAGTGAAGGTCACACGCTAAAAGAGTGGATAGAAGTGCCACAGCGCTGTCTGTTGGCAGGCTAACAGAGTTGAGTTAAGCATTCAGAGCTGTGAGGCAAGCAGAATCTCCCTCTCTCGCTTACCGCCACCATGGCAGCGAACAGGCGCAGGGCGATTGATTAGAGGTTTAAGACCTTAATCATGAAGAGAAGAAGCGAGGCAGGAAGCTGGAACATTGCGTCTGGAATGAGCTCTCTTTCAGCACTTCATAACCCTGCAGAAAGGCTGCAGAAACCTCGGCACTGTCACGCTTCGCTGCTGATCTCAGATCAGCCTTCTCCTCATCCATTTATCCTACCTCCTGTAGGCTTGATTTACAAAAGCATTTAATGCATGCAAGACTGCCTTACTGGGGCGCAGTGAAGAAGAACAACTATAATTGGCAAATCACCTGCTAAAATGTTGCTAAAATCAGATGCAGTCAAAAGGTTTTAACACATCATGTGTTAACTTTTTTACCCAAATTCCTGCCTTTGATATATTCCGTTTTGAGCACTCAGAGGCAATACTAATCCAAGCGTAGCTTCTTTAGAAACCAGTAACAACCCCATAAAATTAGCCAACCAGCATTTAGAACTCATTTAGCACCCCGACACTTGATGTGGCCACCTGGAGCAATAATCTCCAAGAGATGCAGTCACGCTGAATATCTTACTGATTGAATCGGTTATCCCAATTTGTTGTCGCTGCAGATCTTCAGCTGTCACTGTGGCTTGCATAAAACATGCAATCCTTTTTTGCCCGCAGAATAAAACTCATTTTCATTGCCTTCAAAACATTTAATTAAAGATCCTTATCTGATTTGAAACCCCACTCTTAAATTACAAATAAGACTACCAGAACAAGTCTTTATCTACCTCCAGTGCATTGCCGCTTAAGTACTCTTAATGTACTCTGGAAAGAAGCAGTTCAAACTTGTGGTCAAGTCATGGCACGCTCTGCTGATGATATGAATAACAATAGTGATGCTTTTATACATCTGAAGCAGCGATATCCCTGAGAAAGGGCCAGCTGCATTTTCAGAGCCTGACTCAGCTCACGCTGCAATTGCTGTATACTCTGGGCACATGGACAAGCATGTGAACCTTGTTACTTAGAACCTAAAGTGATCTATAGTTTAGGCCGGCAGATCTCCTGAGCTGTGGGAAAAGCTGAACCCGCTTTCAAGGACAGTTGTGCATTTAACTCGGAAAGCCTGGCCAAATGCAACTCTGGTTTTCTTTAAAAGGGAGGTTAAAATTGACTGCGGCATTAAGACTTCAGATGGGGATGTCACCCCAGTGCAATCTCCTGCACTGTCAGCAGACTTTGACATCTAGATTAACCTTGCTGCTGTGAGCGTGCTGACGGCTCTCATTGGGATGCAAGAAGCATCTTGGATCTTCTATTGCAAAGGTATCTCGGCCCCCTCTTTCTTCGTTTGAAAATGAAAGTAGGAAGCATGAGCCAGCACATACACACTGATCCGAGGGAGGTCCATGTGGGAGGGGATGTTATCGCTTTTGGAACGGAAGTGTTGAACAAATGGCGATCTATCCTAGTGTTCTCTGAGTTTACCAGTCCGCCAGCAAGCAAAAGATACACAAAAGGACCCAGGTGAACATCTTAAGTCTCTTTCAAGTCTTTTTCAACGGAACTGTTTTATTTCTTAATAGAGACTACGGCCCATTGTTCCACAGAAGAATGTGTGTCAATCAGAACAAAAGGGGAGTGAGCTCCTTTGAGATCTATCTCAAATGTATTATTCAACCTTGTTCCACTCTCTGGTCAGCTGTGGGAGAAAGTTGTTTTACCAAGGTGATTACTACAAGGTAGTTCTGACTTATTATTTCACATGTAATTGTTTCTTTTCACTTGTGCCAGATAATGACGGTAACCTTGTTGGTCAAAGCTCAATATCTAAACAGCATGATGATTAGTCGTCAACCCTTTTGTCGGCCAAGTTTGTAAAATAAACTGCCAGTTCTCAACTCAATAAGGAGCCAATAAGTCACTTTTTCTTTCTAGCAGAAGCATTTTCAAATAGCTTTGTTGCAGTATGCTTGTGTATAAGGGTTTTGCTGCTGGGAAAAAAATAGTCTTAGCTGCCTTGCCGAGATGCTGTTTCAACCTTGAACAAAACATCAGCTTAAACCAGGCCGGTTCTCTGATCAGCTGGAGCAGGTAAGACCAGCAAACCACCTTAGGAGTTATTATTTACCGCATGAGTGTAATTCTAAAGGCACTGTTTAAAACATTGCCTTTAACTCATTCCCACAATCCACCAATGATCTGAAGTTTCAGAGGCAACTGACTGTGAGAGAGACTCAGAGCTCTCTGACTCGAGGACCAACTGCTGAGAATCCGCTTTAAATGTCTTCATTAGCGGCATGGCTAACAGAAGAACACCCCTGCAGTGCTAAGAGGGTGCTAGCAGGGACCAACCCATACAACAACCCAGCTAAAAATAACATTGTGAGAAGGATGGATGGAGTGGGGTGGTGAGTTTGTGACTCACTCCATGCTGCCTACGTTTGCCTCAGAGCTTGGATGACATTTCAGATCACAGCTCGTCTGCACTAGCGCTGCCACCCACAACACCATACGTTTAAATCAGACTACTGCAAACTAGCCTCTTACTACAGCGAACAAGAGCATGTTTGAGTCACTGTTATAGTGCAACATCTGGCCTTTCAGTTTCTATGCAACCTATCACGATAGAGCTGACGTTATTGTTCACAAAACGTTTAGCACATTTAATACATAGACTTGTTAATGCATTTCATGAGATCAGGACAAAACGTAAACAGGAAGGTGGTGAAATATGTCAGTGTCTCCTTGTGTTCTTTTACTGGTGCAAGTAATGCTAATACGATCATGCAAACAGTTATTTATTACTACATGCAAACCCTTGAGACTCACATTTTAGGCCATTGCTTTCAGAGAGTGTTTGATGGGTGAATGACAGCAAGAGAAAAGAAGGTCAGAAATAATTAATTGGCCTAAGGTCACATTGGAAGCAATGTAGGACATATGCTTTATGAGCTGCAGCGGTGCTACAATCATCTAGCATGCTATTCAACACGGATGTTTTTAGAGATGCTTTAAGAAAAGGACCATTTTATCAGCCACCTTTTTTTTTTGTACAGTATGTTGAAGACTTGGTAATAAGGAGAGCTATATTCACAAAAGTAGGCTTGCATACATGTTAAATAAATGGTAAACAAACATAGTACATATGTGACCCTGGACCCCAAAACCAGTCTTAAGTCGCTTGGGTATATTTGTAGCAATAGCCAAAAATACATTGTATGGGTCAAAATTATTGATTTTTCTTTTATGCCAAAAATCATTAGGATATTAAGTAAAGATCATGCTCCATGGAGATATTTTGTAAATGTCCTACTGTAAATATATTAAAACTTAATTTTTGATTAGTAATATGCATTGCTAAGAACTTCATTTGGACAACTTTAAAGGCGATTTTCTCGCAAACAGTTTTTTCTCAAACATTAAAGACTTGATTAAAGAATGACAATTTAGATGAGATTCTTTTTTTTTGTAAAATGGGGTCTTTTAAATAATTTTCTGTTTCAGATCGAACATCCATCTTTGCTTAATGTCAATCTTGTGATGAAAGCCATAGATAGATAGTCTATTTGGTATTTAAAGTCATACGAGGTACTATGTTAGGAATCACATTAGAAGTATATGCACACATTTAAATTCTGTTCTATCATGCCATCTGACCCCTTAGCTTTATTATTTGTGAATCAAGGAAAAATGAGCAGGGAAATTGTGTAGTTCTGGAATGGATATGCCATATACAGACAAACACTGCAGTAGAAGCATAGGAAATGTTGTCCCACTCTCGCAGTGCTAAATCCAATCGAAGCTGCGAAAGTCACAGCAGGAACTGACATCTCCAACCTTGTTTTAAAAGCCAACATCAGCTATATTAAAGTCTGCAGGCAACAGGATTCTCATCCAAACATTATGGCTCACCATGTATTGTTTTGTCCATCTTTTCATCTCTCAAACATCCTGGCCCTCCAGGTAGTGGATGTGCACTTGAAAAGTAGATGTCTTATTGTCATGGTGCCTGAGCTCTAGCAGAAAGACTGGACAGGGATCTGGAATGCAGGGAGAGGAGATAGAATCCTAATCATGATTGGACTCTGTGTTTCCAGTAACCCATATTGGCGGAAGAGAAATATATTACCAGGAGGCTGTATTGCAGCGGCCTCAAATCCATGTCAACAACCTTAGTTTTCCACATTTTTATTTTAAATGGACACTTTGTTCATTGACGCCTTTGGTTTTGATGTCATATAAGCAGTATATACCATAAACAAGGATAAGAGATTCGTAAAACCATGTTAAAAGAAACTAATATTAAACAATAGCAATGTCTGTGTGTGTCAATATCATTCTTTGTACCCATCTGTCAACATAATATATTTCTCTTCCTGTGAATTGTGTGTGGGAAGAATCTGTTGCAATATTAAACTGTGAGAGACATTTAAGCTACACATCTGTACGCATCTGTTTATACAGTATATGTGGTCTTTTGCATTTGGGCTAACGCGAGAACAGCAGTCGGGCGATGTTGAGTTCAAATGTCTGAATATTTATGTATGACGAGTGCAGATAGTTTGTTGTTTTCATTGCCATTGAGCTGTGTACGGTTTGAAAAATAATAACTTTGTGACACCCTCTGGCATCCACAGTAATGTATTTTCCATCTGAGAAGTCCTAGCTGAAGTGCTGACTTTACGATTTCTCTTGAGTATTTCTGTCAACGTGTCCGAACCCTCGTTAGAATGATGAAGGAACGAGGTGTAAAAAAAATCTCACAGTTCCTCTATTTGTAACTCATCGTTAATCCACCTGTGTTCCGTTTACTGATTCATCTATAAACTAAAAACAGCTGTAACTGACTATGTATCCTATGATGATTTATGTAGACTTATTCTATAAATAAAAAGAAAAAATACACTTGTCTTTGTGTGATTTTTTTAAGTTTTAAATATTTTTCAAAATATATATATTTTTTATAAACACATACAATGTTTTTGACAAACAATTTTTATGCTCACCAAGTCTGCAATTATTTGATCAAAAAATACAGGTGCATCTCAATAAATTAGAATGTCGTGGAAAAGTTCATTTATTTCAGATCGGA
>NW_015536561.1:543453-550597 GCF_001515605.1 Sinocyclocheilus anshuiensis
AAAAAATGCAGATGAGCTGAAGGCCACTGTCAAAGAAACCTGGGCTTCCATACCACCTCAGCAGTGCCACAAACTGATCACCTCCATGCCACGCTAAATTGAGGCAGTAATTAAAGCAAAAGGAGCCCCTACCAAGTATTGAGTACATGTACAGTAAATGAACATACTTTCCAGAAGGCCAATAATTCACTAAAAATGTTTTTTTTTTATTGGTCTTATGAAGTATTCTAATTTGTTGAGATAGTGAATTGGTGGGTTTTTGTTAAATGTGAGCCAAAATCATCACAATTAAAAGAACCAAAGACTTAAACTACTTCAGTCTGTGTGCATTGAATTTATTTAATACATGAGTTTCACAATTTGAGTTGAATTACTGAAATAAATGAACTTTCCATGACATTCTAATTTATTGAGATGCACCTGTACAGTAAAAATAGTAATATTGAGAAATATTAGTACAATTAAAAATAAGTTTTCAACAAATAATTTACTCCTGTGATTGCAAAGCTAAATTTTCAGCATTCATTACACCTGTCTTCAGTCGCATTCTAATTTGACAATCAATTTTTTTTTTCAATTTAATTTATTTTTAGATGAAAATAGAAAGTTGAAAAACAGCATTTATTTGAAATTTCTTTTTTTTTGATTTTTTTATACCAATCTGAAATCAATTTAGCACATCCTTTGCATAACAGAAGTATAGAACATGTCTATTTTTTTTTTTTATCAATGCAACTTCATATTTTTATCGTAAAGTAGTGGTTGAGAAAAAACACAAAAATCAGAACAGACCTGCCTCCACATCAGCTCCTGGGAATATTTTTACATTAATGTCACTTCTGAAGCTGCACAATGCCTGAATTACAGCCCAAAGTAATCTGCACAAACAGGGCAACTTTTCTGGCTCCTCAAACCCCTTTGGCTGCTTTTCCATCTGACCTTGAGAGAAATAACTGTCTCCTCATTCGCACAGCAGGCCGGAGAACATGATATAGCTACTGCTGCCATCACAGTCATATATTATGTGCACCCAAATCACTCTGTGCCCACGACAGCCTGTCTCCAGGGTGGAAAAGAGGAGGCAGTTAGCACCTCCATACCTGCAGTGTGGAGATAACCTCTCTAGTCGTGACCTTTCCAGAGAACGCAATGTAAAGAACAGTCCTCTTTTAACCCCCAGCAGCAGCGTGGTTCAAAGACAATAGCAAACTAGACCTTATTTGATGACCTGGGGGTAACTCACAAGACTGACGGACCTATTTTCCATAATTATTTATATGGGATGCATTAGAGCACTGCATACTAAAGGAAAAATTCATAGCCTTGTTTAAGCATCATCTCTATGAACTAATAGTTCAAACAAGCATTACTATTGCACTATTACTTTTCGAACCAATCAAACTTGATTTTGCATGGAGCAGGAAAAAAAAATAATCATAAAAATCTGATGGACTTGCACTGAAGGAGGAATCACCCAAAACACCCTAGCAAACACATAGCAACATCTTAGAACTGCTTAAAACATATTAGTACTGTCCTGGCAACCACCCTAGTAACTGCATAACAACACACTAAAAGTCAAAACTTAGCAATGCCCTGGCAACTACACGAAACACCCTAGAAAACATATTGAAATGCACTAAAACACTTAGAGCAGCTAATAACTGCGTAGCAACAAACTAAAAGCTACTTAGCAAACCCTGGCCCTAACACTAGTGGTTCAACAGATCACAAATCTCACAGTTCAGATCATATTATGGATTCTGAGTCATGGATCAGATCATTTTTTTGGATCAGTAAAAATAAACGTCTACTCTGAATTGGTCTATATGAGTTTGGTTCTTCAAAGGAAGGCAAAAGGACATGAATTACGAACTGAAATGTTCAAATTTCAAAAAAGTGATCTCCTGAAGTGATACAAAAACTTTAGGTGAACCGACCAAATAATCTTGCCCTCCAGTGAGAACCAGATCAGTTCCATTACAACACCCGTCTCACCCGCAAAGCCCTCTGCATTGCAGGTGATCCCACCCATCCAACACACAGCTTCTTTAGTCTGCTGCCATCAGGGAGGAGACTGCAGAGTCTCCAGGCCAGGACCAGCAGACTGAAGGACAGCTTCATCCATCAGGCTGTCAGGAAGCTGAACTCCCTCCCGACCTTGCCCCCCCTCCCCTCTTTTGCCCCACTCACCACTGAACTCTGACCCTCTGATGGACTCTCCCACTCCCCCCTCCCAAATACACACACACACACTGTCACTTTAATCAGTCTAAATAAGCTCTTTTTGCACTACAAATCATTATATCTGCACTGTTGTTTACTTCACTGGTTTGCACTCTATCTGCCATGTGCCGTGTGCTGCTTTATATATATTTTTTATATATATATTTTTTTTACATTTTACCTTATTTGTATATTTGTATAGTTGTATTTTATATTTAATTTGTATATCTGTATTTATGTTCTACTGTTAGTGTTATCTGTATGCACCAAGGGTCTGAGAGTAACGCAATTTCAATTCTCTGTGTGTATGTGCTGTACATGTGGAAGAATTGACAATAAAGCAGACTTGACTTGACTTGACTTGACTTGACATTAGTAAATTAATCATTCAGAGATTTGAGTCAAAATAATTATTCATTCATGGATCTGATATTGCTACTTCTTTCATGAACTATCATTAACTAGTTATTTACTATCAGCCCTCATTGTAATTGCATGGAAAAAAAAACATTCTGAGGTGTTCTACAGAAAAAAAGGTGTCATACAGGTAAAGAACGACATGACAGTAAGTAAAAGACTATTTCTGAACACTTCCTTTCATACACATTCTTAGAGTTCCGAAAGACTTGATTTTGGAGGTTTCCCTGATAAAACCCACCGTTCGTGACACATTTCTCACGGCGTAGATGAAATAAAAGTCTGTAAATGTTTTTCCTCCTTTCCATCCCTCCTCATTTATGAAATGCCAGCATCAAAGCATTCAATTAACAGTACACTGACAGCTTTTTTTAGTAAGTAAAAGGGCTATTTTTCAAGAATTAAATTCTATATCAAGGTGGCCAGGGCAATTCCTAGCGCTCACTTTTTTTGCCAAAACCACGGCTGCTTTATGATTTATTAAAAACGCATAACCTAAGTCCCATTAACATTTCATAAAGTGAGCTATTTTCTCCACTCCTTTAATGTACCTTTTAATGCACCACATTTATCCATGGGAGTACCAGGTGCTGCCGGAGATCAGGCACATCATGAGGTTCACACATCTGCCACCACTATGAGACCGGGCTGCTAGAAACGTGTCAGAGTTGCTGGATATTTCTCTTGGGCATGTAGTCTGTGATCTCCTTTGGGAACATAAAAAGTGTTATGGGATAGAACGGCGGCCCTGATTCAGTCAAGCTATAATGAAAAACCAAAGCTCCATGTCTGCGAAAGGATAATAGTATTGACGCATTTTCTTTTCCGTGTGATTTTAGCTCATTGCCATTTCTTCGCATTAATCTAGCATGGAGAATGGACTTTAATTGAATAGAGGCTACTGTGGTGCTTGAGTTGCACTGCAATTTTGGATTGATTTAGGCCCTTTAGTGCTGCTAAATCTAGCATTAATCTCTTGTGTTATAAACAGCATGCTTAACCCCATGAAATCTATAGGCTTTCTCGATTGGCTGAGAATGAAACATGGGTAGGTTGTCAACAAAAACTACAAGCGTATCAAAACCACTTGCACTTATTAATGGGGGACACATTTCTGAATTGCAAAAAAGGTTTCAAATGGATTAGGTCAATAACTGGATTCTATGAAATCAGGTTTTGTTTGGTGTACATTTCAAGCTTACAAGTGCCATGACCTACTGCTGTATTGATTGGCTTCCCATACAGCAAGTGAATATTAATTAAAGATGTAACACAGAACCTAATAATAATGGTTGACTCATTCAAGTGGTCACTTAGTTTCTCTAATGAGGAATGCAATAGCATTATCACAGTGTATTGATCAAACAGTGGTCTCACCAATAACGCAGTCTCCGATTTCATCTCCAGATGGCCCATGGTCTTCTCCATTTATTGTTACTTCACAGCAGGATTGCGTCGAACACCTAAATAGGGCGTATAACTGTGACCACTTACTCAGTGCTGTTGTGTTGCTAGGCTTTCTTGTGTTTCACAAGTGAGAGCATCTTCCCCTTATCAGAAGCGATGAGAAAGAGAGACGCTAGAGTTCCCCAGGGGGAGACAGTGGGCTCGTCTGAGTGCCATGATCAATATGGGCCCTCCTTGCTTTTATATCAGGAAAATAATACAGTGGCACCATAATGCATCTGGTTATGGCCCCCCGGCATACGCTTAGGGAGGCTGCCATTTCTCAGTACCTTTAAAGCAGTACCTTTTCAGCACGTCGCCCGAGGGGTCATGGCATATGGTATCAATGGGAAAACAAAGCACTTTTCACTGTTAGTGATGGTGTAGTCAAACCTGCACTATGGATTTCCAAGAAGATGGGACACTTAATGCAAACTAATGTAGTGCCACATTGAAGTAGTGTATGTTTGCTTACATTTTACAGTTAAAAATGACTTTTTGAGTTGGAAATTAGTACTTTTTTTTTTTTGATTTTTTAGTAAAAATATCTAAAGATCCTCAAAGGGATAATTAACTCAAAAATGAAAATTATCATCATTTACTTTCCCTCATGTCATTTTAAATCTGTATAACTTACCTTCTTCTACTGTATATATATATATATATATTTAATCTCAACACAATATTATATATATATACACAAATAAACTGACTAATATATTATATACTGTATATATAACAAAACTGTTTTTTGCCCATACAATTAAAGTCAGTGGGGTCCAAAACAACACTGGACCCAACAGACTTTCATTGTATGGAGAAACTTTTGAAAGTATCTTTTATTTTCCACAGAAGAACATCAGAGACGTTATAAAAAAACAAGAGGGGGAGTAAATATTGACAGAATGTTCATTTCTAGGTGGAGTATCCCTGGTTGTCAGGGATTGTATCTTGAATAAATGTATAAACAAATGAAACAAGTGAAAAAAAAAAATCAAAGCAGACACATTCAAGATAAAATCTAAGAAAACGCCCTCAACACATGTTATTGGATGAGCGTCTCTTTGTTGCTGGTTAGGATACTCAGACAAACAGAACAATGCTTAGATTGTGCCACAGAGCACTTTATTTATACTATTGAACTGAAATTATTCACAAATGAAAATACAATCTGACACGATCTTCCATGTTGATTCAGTATTCAAAAACAAAGCTATTTTTCTAGCTTCCACATTAGTCCCTAGATTTTAATGAAACATTATTTAGATAATTATGGATTATGTGTTTATCTCCAATATGTTTCATGGAGGAACAGGATGGCATTACAGGAATGCGAGTGCAATCTTTGAATGTCAAGGAGGTCTTAAAGAAAAAGTATGATATAAGATGCAAACCTCCCTTCACTCTATTAATTTACATACCCAGAGGCCACTTCAAACAGCATAAATCTAATAACATGATTCTAGTGAGGTGCATCATGGGTAATATATAAACTTCACTTTATGGCCCAGAAGAGCAGGAGGGGGATCTGATGAAATATAGATAAAGTGATGAAACTCAAAGCTCAGCCACATAATATAGCAGGAAAACATGGTCGATGGACAATGATAAACTCCCACTCCCGAAATATGTGTAAGACCGGTTAAGCTTGGACTTACTTGTCCATACACAGCACGCCTGCAAGGCCGTAAGACAATACCCTCTCACCTACAGAAACAAAAAGAATGGAAAATGACTATTCTTGAGGACCCTTGTAAGTATACACCCACAGCATCTATATGCTATAGTCACTCCGCCAAACCAGCAGCTTGCCTGAAACAACTCTGAAGATTGAAGACTGGTGGCTTCAGAGCAGACCTCTCATCTCGGATCTCTGCTTTTGATCTGGATGTCTCTTGATATGTCACAAGTGCGTGTCGGCTTCACTCCTGTATGACCTCATCAGACAACAGAGCCCTCTGTTCTCCTCCAGCCCTATTAGCTGAGATGGTTGGAGAGGTTCCTCTGTAGTTATTTTTCGAGGAGCTCTCAGAAATCTCGAGCTGTCGCTGTGTCTGGTTTCATTGCCGGAATGGACAATGAACCCAGCGAGAGCAAGATGATGTAAGGAAAACTCGTAAGAGGTCAGGCTAGGTGGCCTCAATACCCCGAGTATCGACAACCCAGTGGAACCACGGCGCCAGCTTGTTAGACTCATGTCCTTCGGCAAAGAGAATGTGGCTGCGTTTATCCCCGAGAGGACGCTTGCTGTTTCAACCTCTCTACATTGTTAATCTTTATTGATCTTCCGTTAGAAACATTTGCACTAGGTACAACGTGGATTCATATTACTCTAATTCTGTTTGTATGTTTCAGCAGGAGCGAACAGGTGTGGAGGACTCGTTCCTCGTACGTTTGGCTAGCCTCCAGCAATACGATATGCCTTCCAGCAGAAACAAAACTGCTGCTGATGGTCTAAAATAGCAAATATCTGACATTTTCCCATAAAGAAACAGATCTTTTTAATCCTTGCCTGTATTAGCTTGCTGTTTACTCTCTTTGAGCTGTTGATGCCTCATACCCGAGTACACCGATCTTTAATTAAGACTCTCAGCAAGACTTCCACACTGCTCTCCCAAGACTCCCGTTCCCATGAACTTTCCTATGATGTTAATTTAACCCTCTATAGGACTAATTGTGAATTTACATCTTAAAAAATAATTGATTTAATATTTTACATATATTTAGGAGGTAAAATCATTTTCCAAAATTGGTTTTCTTCATCTGACCTTTGACCTTTTTTTTAGGGATGCGTCATTTATAACTGACGTTGTCCCATTAGGGTAAATTATTTTTGGCAAATTGTCTGAAACTTAACACACAATTACATGCTTTTTAACTATCTGAAAAGAAGTGAAAAGGTCTTACTGTTTCAAAAAAAAACATAAAAAATCTTTATGAACATTCAATTGTTTTCTTGTGCTGCTATATTTGATTTGGAACTCGCGTGTGAACGTCTAAAACTTGACACAAATTCGGATGCAATTTCACTGCCTGAAAACCATGTCTTAGGGTT
>NW_015536561.1:550655-571114 GCF_001515605.1 Sinocyclocheilus anshuiensis
GGGGGGGGGGCTACAATATTTGTATTTTTAATACCACAAATAGTTACTCTTAACTTGCATGTGTTGCAGAAAATTTTTTCCACAGCAGTTCATGGAAATTAAAAAAATTGGAAATACAACCTCAGGAGGTCTTTTGCTGAAAATGAAAGATGGGGTCTTGAATGATAGTGGGTTGGGAGGGGGGGTGATCATCTTGTTGCTTTCTTCAACAAATCCTCAACTCACCACACCACACTCACACATGAGCAATGTTTTATGAGATGTTTACTGAAGATTTCAGCCAAGGACATGGAATGAATGTATCCCTCACTGTTCTTCAAGAAGATTATTCATCGCAACAAATGGGGCAGAGTTTTCACAGCACTCATGTATGATAAGTGACTTATAGAATAAAAATGCTTAAAAAACTGTGATTGATTTTGTGTTAATTTGCTTGCTTCAAATTCAGATAAGTTTATTTCGTTCATTTGTCAATTTTTCCATTTTGTAAAAGATAACAGACAACCAATTTCTAAAAGTGTCCATTCACGTTTCTTTATTCGCTTAATCATATTATTCTTTCCTTTGTGCTTTTTTCCTTCTCTCCTTCATTAATTCATCCATCCTACCGTCCTGCGTTCTTTCTTCCTTCCCTTCTCCATTCATCCATCCTTCCTTCCTCCTTTCCTTCCCTTGTTCTGTCTTTATTCCTTTTTTCCATTCCCCCTTCCTTCAGGTGTTTTTCCTTTATGTGCTTTTTCTTAATTCTTTCCTGTTCTTATTGTTCCTTTCTTCCTTCTAACATTTTTATTTCCTTTGTTTTTTCTTTTTCCCTCCTCCTTCCTTCCTGTGTTTTTCCTTCCCTCCTTCTGTTTTTGTTTGTTCCTCCTGTTATTTTTCTTTTGTTCTTTTTTGTGTACATCCTACCTTCTTTTTTCATTTTCCTCCTGTGTTCTTCCTTCCTTCCTTTTCTCCATCTTGTGTACTTTCTTTCCTTATTCTTTCCTGGATCATTACTTACTTTATTTCTTCCTTCTTTACTTTCCAATCTTCCTTCCTTTCCTCCTTTGTTCATTCTTCCTTCCTTCCTTCTTGAGCTCCTTCCTTCTTTATTATTTTCTCCTTGAAGTTTTTCTTCCTTCCTCCTTGTGTCCTTCCCCTCTTTCTGGGTTATTCCTTCATTAGTTTCCTCCTTCCTTAATTTGTTTCCCCTTCCATTCTTCCTTATTACCCAATCTTTCTTTCTTCAAACTTTCCTCGTATTTTTCCTTCCTTCCTTTCTTCCTTTCTGTTGTAATTAATAAACAAACACTACAGTGAGTGTGTGTCATCCTGTACCTCACAAGATCTTCCTAGCACTTGAGATTGTACACGCAGTTCTGTTGTGCTTGTCAATGAGATGAGTTACCAGACACAGGCGAAGAATACAATGCTATACAAAAGTGCGCCATTCTTTTAATCTAGTTTGTTAAATGCTCTCAATGTACAGAGATCAATAAAAATGTGTACAATACAGGATGTACTAATAAGGGCACTATGTGGCAACTCCACAGGACATTATTTTCACCATGATACCACTTAATATATGAGCAAGCGGAAGATATATACTTATGTAATTAAATCACCGGTAGATAACACAAAAGTGCTTCTGCTGGTCATTATCTTGTGCTGAAAAATTGCTATGCAAAAAAAGACTATTATTCCAGCCTAGGTTTTCACAAAACCTTAGTTAGAATATTACGATAACAGTTCGCCATTTATAGGCTTTTAAACGTTATCAATTTCTTTTAGATACAGTAATTCTACATAAGATGATATGGCCAACATGGAAGGAATGATGGTTACTGAAAGGTATTTCTGTCATGACAACGGTGGAATAGATCTGTTACGCTGCTGCTGCTGCTGCGGCAGAGCAAGTACCGAGACTTGCTACTGCCAATACATCCACAACATGCTGCTGTAAGCATGTAAGAAATACTGCTGCTGCACATATTACACATATGAATAACCCCCCACAAAGCAGGAGACACGTTACACAAACAATACAAGCCAATATATGCATGCCACTGAATATAAGGATAAACTGCTGCATCAGTGGACATGCATCTATCCACACACATGAAGATGAACAGACAAGGAAAGACAAGACACCCCCCACAAAGCAGATCTATCGCCAAGACATTTGTACTGCTGCTGCTCCGAAGAGTCATGTGAACCACATGTATTTCTATCTATGTGTGCCTGGGCCAGAGCATGTGAGCGAAGCGGAGCAGTGTGATGCTCCGCTACGTTTTCCGCTCTATGGACGTGCGCTCCACTCAGTCGCTCTAACCGCCCAAGCAAGCGCTCCGTTAATATTCCGCTCACGCTCGCCGTAAACCAATTCCCGCTCAGATCCCGCTCCGTTCTGTAAAGAACAAATTTGCGTGCATTATACTAGATTATAAATTACTGCTGCCTATATCTAGCCTAACGGCATTCTGGGTTGAGCGAGTGGCGCTGAGCGTATTGAGCGAGCTCACATGCTCTGGCCTGGGCTACCACGCCGACCGGCTTAACTCTAATTAGACGCGAACTATGTGAAATGTTAATTAACAAAATGGATATACGTTGCAATCCGATATATAAGACCCCAATATCCACTTGAGCAAATATCATAATTTAGTCATTTAATAGCTGCTGTTACTTTCTACACTTCATCAGTCCCAGCGGCAGCGTAACAGCTCGTTAATTCTTGTTCATGCATTGATGAGACGGACAAAGTTAGCCGATGCATGTCATTTTAATCTCTCGTGTAGATAAAGTTATCAGGCTTACAGTGCACAAACTCCTACACACTACTAACTACACAGCACAGCGATAGCACACGTCACACGAGCACATTTCTCCGAACTACACTACCCATAATGCATTTCAATCGGAACTGCAACAACCATAGCGATAACTCTTAATTCCCTTCTCCCGCAACACTATCATTGATATGACTGTGATAAGCACGTGCTTCTGACGTTGCGTGCAACTGAAATCAACCACACACTCATCACGATGAAAACATTGACCTTAGAAAAAACGAACGTGAACATTGAAATTATGCCGATGTATATGGAGAACCCCAGTTGAAATGCTTACACAAGAATGCTTATTTCATTTAACCTGTTTTCATGTTCGTTACTATTAGTAAAGTAAAGGATGTATAAAGTAAAGTATACTCGCAGTAAAGGATGACTTTAAAGTTACATGAAAATCATTAATGCATATAGGACACCCACACTGTGTTCTCAGAGAACAAACCTCTTCCACGCTCACACTGTGTCTCTAGAAATCAAAGTGGAGGCATCTCTGGAATCTACATCACTGGAAGTCAAAAGCTGTTTGGAACTTGCTTGAATTTCTGTGGAAAAAAAATACCTCACTTATGGCTAGTTCATTGGCTTTCGATAGAAAAACAATAAAAAAAAAAACAATACAAAAGTAGTGATTGCAGTGTAGTGCTTTTATCTGATATTTTTTGCTTGTTCAGATAAAAAGTTAAATTTCCCGCTGTAACTAGAGGTTTTTTTTTCCTTTTTTGTCCACCCCCTGGGGTGCACAGACTGTGAACGAGAGTGTAACTGTCACTCTGTCTGACTTTTTTACCAACCTCAAATTTCCGTTTTCTTTCTTTTTCCAGTCAGACCGTGTAGCCAACATTTGGTCAATGTTTTAAGCCTGAGTTAACAGCTTTTGACATATCTGCCTTTGATTACATAATGGCAAGCAAGGTAATGGAGTTTAATCCATTAAAAACAAACATTTAAAAGCCAAAGTCAGCCATCAGCAGCCTTTTGCGAAAACTATTATAATACTTTAAGGAGAGAAACTCAAGGGATCCATTAGGCTGTGCTAATCAGTTTCACTGTAGTGTTAAAGGGAACATCTGTAAAAAAAAAATAATAATTTTCAGGCAAAAATCACCTGATCATTTAGAAAAATAAAACCCCTAAGCAAAATTTTTTGATTTTATTGAATTCATGTCCACATATGATTTAGAAGGAGTTACATGGAAAAGTTTCCGCAATAATATATAATATAATATAATATAATATAATATAATATAATATTAATATAATATAATATAATATAATATACTTATATATTTCTTATTAATAATTAGCAGTAATAATTCTCAATAAAATGTTTATAAAATGCTAAATTTTTATGTTCTAAATTCTTGATTTAAGTGTCTGACATTCAGACAATTTTAACTGACACAGCGAGGGCAATTCAAGTTTGTGTTATTTCTGATAGTAAGTCAGGCACGGCCAACAAAGAGACTTCAAATGATCACACATGGCAATTAAATAGATACCTGAAACTGTAGATACCTGGCATGCTGTTATTTCCTTCTCCTAATTCAAAGCGGACAAAGGCACAGGCATATCAACTTTACGTCTGAACATTCCTCATTACTGCTTAATTTTTCTACAGCCGATGTTTCGTGACACAACTGTGAAATGACTGTCTTTTGTGCATGTGGAAGCAGCAAAAGCTAGGTTTGCCTATCAAAGTGAATCAAGTCAGCAGACCTCATCTAATTCTGCTTCATTGCATCTGAAGTTGTCCAGACAAATGCAATTCACAGCTAAATCTAGTCAAGCATTGGCTTCAACAGTGTTTCACACACATAAACACCCACCGACAGTACCGGTGTGGTAATCGGAGTGCAATGTCAAACATTTGATCCATCTCAGGCCTGGCCGAGCAGCTGGCGTGTTACTATGGGCACATCTAAGCTGTCAGGCTTATCAGAAAGGGTGGTACATTGGGGACAGAGACACTGATAAGGCATCAATTATGCATGAAAATAGGTACTCTACATCGCTCTCAGGGTTGTCTTTGCTTTTCTTTTCCAACCATTTTTATCCAGAAGCTCTCCGAATGCATGACCTCTGGACGCGTAATTCATCTGGTAACACTTTTTTTCCCCACAGACGCACTCAGTTTTCTAGTCGTGACTCGTGACCATCACGTCTTGGCCATAATTTTCTAGTTGGAAGCCCAGATAAGGCTCTGAACATTTTATGAGGACAAAGAATATCTCAGTCTCATCTAAGGACCGGTGTCATGATGTCATTGGCGACTGCATATATGAGCAGACCTCAGATAAAAACCTGATACCTCAAAAGTGAGAGTTTTCATGCTGGGGAAAAGGAGAGAGAGAGAGAGAGAGAAAAGGGATTACTTTGAGCCCTTAATCTTATATATCAGATGTTCTCTTATTTCTATATTTTTCAATAGCCTTCCCTAGGGTATCAAAGAGGTCTAGTATTGCTGGAACGACAGGACCTGAAAGAGTAGGGCGTCGAAATTCCCAGATGCAATACAATCCCTATTCATTTCTCCTATTTGGTGCGCTAAATGGCAAGTTTAACAGTGGCCATCAGCCCATCGTTACCCGTAACCTTTTAAGAGTCCAGTTTTAAAATTTCATATCTGACTGAAATAATGAACAGGACCCCTTTATCAATTATTTGGACCTTCCAGGCTTTTCTCTCTATATGTGTACTGATATTTACTTCTACGGAGGTGGAAAATTGGGCCAATGAAATTGGATAAAAAAAATTAAGCTGACAGGTAATAAAAGTGACAGTCAGAAAATAATATCCCTGAGGTTCACAACCCACGTGGGAAGAAACCCACAGGTGCTGCGTCTATCATCTTGCTTTTCAACATCTGCCACTGCAGGATATCCACCAATAGGCAGCACTGAGTGCTTTGAAGAGGCCTAAGGAATCCTGTGCCTTTCTGGAGGGCTTACTGACACACGTGGAATGTCAATTTAAGAGCATCTGTGCCCATTTCTGCTTGGATTAGTAAAACGCAGGGCAGCGAGTGACTGTGGGAAGAGATATTGTATTTTTGTCCTGTTTCCATTCATCACTCTCTTGGGCTCTTTTGAAATCAGAGTCAAGAGTTTTCTGGCAGTTTAGTTCTGGTAATGACTGGTACAGCCACGTAGGTAGAAAATCATGAATTTTAGTTTATCTGCATGTTGCTTGCGCTGCTGGTGCTCAGTGTTGGAGAGTAACTGACTAAAAGTAGCAATGCTAATAACGTACAAGTGACTTTGCAGTAGCTTTTTGAATAACAAGCTACTTTTTATTTTTATTTTATTATTACAAATGCAGTCCAATTTATTAAATTAGTTCATTAAAAAAATATTCACTGCATGGGCAAATAAAGTATTAATTTTCTTGCACAAAAGCTAGTGTCTTTTTTGTAGCAAAATGTTTCAAATCTTGCTACTCATCATCATCATGTTTTTGACTAAATTATGTTTTCATTGTATATATTGTAAGTTTATTTTCCGTCACCCACAATTAGTTCCTCATTGTTTTTGTGCCAAATACTGCAAATAAAGATAAGCTAAGATAAGCTAAGCTAAGCTATGATGAGATATTTTTCATAGCTTATGTTACAAAATAGCTTAATTTATAGCTTGTAGTGTAGCTAGCCTTCTCATAAAGAATAGTTTGACTGCAACTACTTTAACAATAAATAAATGAATGTGTAACAAACTAGTTTCTTCAACAAAAGTAGCTTCCGCAACTAATTTACATAATTGTTTTTGATTATTTTTGAGCAGGTTTGTTCAAGGAGCCAAAAGAATCAGTGAATCGCTTTTTTTATGTGGTTAATTTACATTAACTAAAATGAATCAGCTTCCCAAGGCTATATACAGCAGATCCACTAAACACTGGGGTACTGATGATTCAATTACCTGTGACAGGATTACTAGGCTGTGCGTTAAAATGCAGCTTGTATTTATGAACAACATCGCTGTTTAACATCTATATCCTTTGTTTGTTGATCGTGAGGCTTCATCGTAGCTGTTAAAAGTTCGAACTTGTGCTCATCCCTTATTTCCAATGACATTTATGAGGGCCTGATGCTCACTGGTTTTAGAGTGAATTATGGAAATGTCTAGTTGACTTGACTATTGAATAACATATACACCAATATATGTTAAATAAAGGTAGGCCATAAAGCTGAGATCCTCAATCTAACCTCCTTAAAGGTCTGTAATTGAGAAAGAAGAAGTGAATGACATTCGTTTTCAATCCATCTTGTCACCATAAAAATGGGTTCTGAGGCCAATTTATCAGTTCAAAGAGATTCAACATCAGCAAACAGTGTTTAAAGCCAAGAAAAATGAATACACTCCTTGCCACCTCTGACAAATATCTGCTGGATAATCTATGCTGGCAACCACAGGAATGGTATATATCAAGATATGAGCCCTGAGATCTGAGTGAGTTATCTATATAATACATCAAATTCCTTATTTTAACGGTGTGTCTTTATCCAAATCATATTTGCTGAGAAACAGGAGAATGCTCTAGGCTATTCAATTATTTGAAAAGAATTTTATCAGTGTCTCAGTGTTGCTGTCAGAAGAAACTGCAGTCTGCTGTACTCAGCAGTTCAATCATCTGTGAATAAAGCGATCACCCCCACAGCACAGGTTTGAGATGAGATGAAATCCGTTGTGATGTCATGAGACTGAATCACTTAGAGTAACTTAGTAGGGATGGGAATATTTAAAAATGTAATGATTTTCCAGTTTTCCAGTTTAGGTTTTTGATTCGTCTTAACGATTCTTGTTGCTAACCTTAACGTATGTTTTTAAGGAGTAAGTTGAAAGAATAAATGCAATTTCACTGCAAAACTAATTAATATTTATAAAATACTACTGCTAAAATGTGCAATGTGTATCTTTAACTACATGTTGTCAAACGAACATCTAATCAGATTCAAATCTACATGTTTGAATCACTAAAAAGAACCAACTAAAAAAAGTCATTCATTCGGGAATCAAACTACATTGGTTGTGCTGTATGTTTTTGATTCACAAAAACAGAACTGATTCAAAAGAGTTACTCATTTGGGAGTCAGACTACACTTGTTGCACTGCTTGTTTTTGATTTACTAAAAAGAACTGGCACATTAAAGTGATTTGTTTGGAAGTCAGACTACACTTGTTCTGCTGCATGTTTTTTTGCTTTGCTAAAAAGAACTGGCACATTCATTCATTCAAGAGACTCATTCATTTGGGAATCAGGCTATACCAGTTAAGCTGCATTTTCATGATTCACTAAAAAGAACCGGCACAAAATAATCATTCTTTGGGAGTCAAATTACACTGGTTTACGTTGTTTGTTTCGCAGGCAATAGAAAGAACTGGCTCACAACAGTCACTCAGAATCAGAATCAGAATCAGAAAGAGCTTTATTGCCAGGTATGTTTACACATACGAGGAATTTGTTTTGGTGACAGAAGCTTCCACAGCAAAAATGGATAACAGTGACAAGACACAGATAATAAAAATAGAATAAGTAAATAGGAAATAATAATATACAGCAAATATTTAAAAAAATACACAATATACAAAAATATATAAATATTTGTGTGTACATGTATATGTACAAATGCAAGGAAATGTGAATAAGAAGTATGCTGTCAGGAAGCTGGTGATCCACTGACAGATGGAGGTGGGCACAGAGAGCTGACCTAATTTGGACAGGAGGAGATTTGGGATGATAGTGTTGAAGGCCGAGCTGAAGTTCACGAACAGGGTCCTCACATAAGTCCCTGGTCTGTCCAGATGTTGCAGGATGTAGTGCAGTCCCATGTTGACTGCATCATCCACAGACCTGTTTGCATGGTAAGCAAACTGCAGGGGGTCCAGTGATGTCCTTCAGGTGGGCCAGCGCGAGTCTTTCAAATGCCTTCATGACCACAGATGTTAAAGCCACATGTCTGTAGTCATTTAGTCCTGTGATTTTGGGTTTCTTTGGGATGATGGTGGAGCATTTGAAGCAGGAAGGGACTTCGCACTGCTCCAGTGATCTGTTGAAGATCTGTGTGAAGTTAGGGGCCAGCTGGTCAGCACAGGATTTCAGACAGGCTGGTGTAACGTCATCTGGGCCTGGTGCTTTTCTTGTCTTCTGTTTCCAGAAGACCTGACGCACATCCCTTTCAAAGACCTGAAGTGCAAGGGGGGGGATTCCTGAAGGTGTTAATAGATCCAAGGAGAGAAGGTCAGAATGGGTGTGAGGTGTGAGACAGGGTTTTTCAAACCTGCAATAGAACTCATTCAAATCGTCAGCCAGTTGTTAATTCAGCACAATGCTGGGGGATGGTGTCTTGTAATTGGTGATGTCTTTCAGTCCTTTCCACACGAGGCTACGTTTACACGACAACGATGTAGTCAAAAATGGAAACGTTTTTCCCTTGCGTTTTTAAAAAGTTTCACGTATACACGACAAAGTTTTCAAAATGATTCGCGTTTACACATATCCGCGAAAATGGCCAAAACGCTGTATTACGTATACCAGGCCAGTAGTTGGCGCTGTCACCTTGTTACTAAACAGTATCTGTAGGGAAGTGACGATTATATGTTGTATATGATGCATCTCCGCTGTTGGTTGTAATATTGGTGAAGTAAATTCACACTTTGCTGAAGAAGCGTTAGCAAACTCTTGAGCAGCAACAACAGTACCATGTACTCCGCCATTGTTGTATATGTTTGTTTGTTCGCGCTTTCCTTTAAAATCGACACGTACTGCGCATGTCTACATGCTTAACACGTACTACGCACGCGCATGACGTCACCGTTTTCAAAGATTCCCGTTTTGGGTGTTTACACGGAAATGATAACGGTGGCGTTTTCAAAAACTTGCACTTTGAAACCCGTTTTCAAAAATATCCGTTTTCAGTCCCTAAAATGCCGTTGTTGTGTAAACGAACAGGCAATATGCATAAAAAGTTTCCTGTTTTTGGCTGAAAACGTTGTAAACGGCCCCTGATGCAGGGTTACTGGCTGAAAACTGGAGTGCAGAGTAGTTCCTCTTAACCACTCTGATCTCCTTTGTCTTGCTCTGCCAACTACAATGTCCAGCAAAACATCAGAATAGTCTAAAACTGGTGAAATATTGGGTGGTGTGTACTGCCAAATGTTCAGCAATTAGTCCCTAGTGAAACTGATTGCAGGAATATAACTAAAAACAGGGCAAGCTAACAAAAATATTAAAACAACTGTGGTGCTCCACACCGAGGCGGCCATCCGCGGTGCCATCTTGTATATTGTATTCATTTTTGAATACAATTAATTTAGTATTCGACTACACTGGTCTGTTTTGTGCTGTAATTTCAGTAGTGGTGTTGCCAACTTTCGATTTTATTATATTCTGTTCGCATTCACAGAAGAATATGAGAATCGTTTATTGAAGTTAAAGATTGTACTGAATCGGTTCGGTTTCCATATTTTTTAATGAACAGAAATGTGACCCTGGACCACAAAACCAGTCATAAGGGTCAATTTTTTGAAACTGAGATTTATACATCATCTGAAAGGTGAATAAATTAAGCTTTCCATTGATGTATGGTTTGTTATGATTGGACAATATTTGGCCGAGATACAACTATTTGAATATCTGGAATCTGAGGGTGCAACAAAATCTAAATATTGAGAAAATCACCTTTAAAGTTGTCCAAATGAAGTTCTTAGCAATGCATATTACTAATCAAAAATTACGTTTTGATATATTTACGGTAAAACATTTACAAAATATCTTCATGGAACATGATCTTTACTTAATATTCTAATGATTTTTGGCATAAAAGAAAAATCGATCATTTTGACCCACACAGTGTTTTTTTGGCTATTGCTAAAAATATACCCGAGCGACTTAAGACTGGTTTTGTGGTCCAGGGTCACAAATAAGATCCATTCCCAAGCGGTGCTTGATAAGACTAACATCACTATTAATATATGAACAAACCTCTAACCCTATTAAAATATTGAACCCTGCTTTGGACATAAATGAGAGCAATGTCCTAGCAACCATCCACAAATCCTAGCATCTTGATGGCACATTTTTGAAGCGCCACTCACATTTTCCTCAGAAAAAAATAGTTATATATCCTATTTTTTTTATCATAGAAACAGTCCAGGAATAACAAAGTACCACAACTTTAATAATTACGCAAATATTTAATCCCCTTATATCCTTCAGTCAAACTGATATAATTTGTACAACGTTGTCATTGTTCAGCCTGTATTAATATTCTAGAGGACTGTACAGGAGTCTCTTGATTCGTGGATTTATAGGGTACTGAGAATGCAATTTCATACTGCATCTAACGCTTAGGGTGGCCCAGCCCAGTTGATCATTTCAATGTAATTAATTTGTTTGTTGGCACTGACTGGGTCCTGAGCGCATATCCACTGGAATGTTAATGAAATGAGATGTAACTCCCTCCAAGTCGAGTATGAACATAAATACTTGCCCCGTTCCGCAAAGCCCTGAAGCCTGGAAACTGATTCTTAAGCTATATACATATGATATAATAAAAAAAAACAACAACTATGTATTGTTTTATATATGTAAATAATCTGAATGATGCTTGCTCAAAACTCATGCTAAAGTGGTTGCCAGGGTTTTCTAAGTGGTTGCTAGGATATTTTGGGTGGTTTCTTACTGATTCAGTGGTCCCTGGATACTGTATGTATGACTCAGCTGAGCATGAGCGATAATAGTGATGTTTGCCTTAATAATTAATAACATATAATTAATTACCTGTTAGCATAAATGCTCCTCCAGGGTAATTTCTCCTTAATTGTCTGTATCTGCATCATTCTTTGACACAGAGAAGTGGAGAGACATTGGCTTCCATTACCAAGGTCAGAGGCAATAGCAGACTCATATGTTTTCACCATAGAAACAATGTAAGCCTTGTTCAAGGTGAATGAGTCAGATGTGGGTAACCAGCTCTATAGCACTTCAGCGTTTACCTGCGGTAGATCAGGGAACCAGCAAATGCCTCTGACCTTGTTATGTTTGCAGATTGCATCTGTAGACAACAGAAAAAAATAACCACATTGTTGACTTCCTGTTCATCAGAGGACACACATTATGTTATCTCTTGGCCATGTGTTTGAATTACACAATCGTAGGATGAAACAATACGGTATGTACATTCATAATGAATTTATCAAAAGCTATTTAAGTTGCTCATAGTCTCACAAGCAGTGTTGGGGAATGTTACTTTTGAAAGTAGGCTAATATTAATAATAGGAATAATTTGAAAGCAATATTGTGTTACTCATAAAACTATTATAAAACATTATAAAAATTATGTTATGTTAACATTTTAGTAATTAATATATATATATATTTTTTTTTTTACTTTTTTTTTTTTACAGAAAGCACTGTGCTAAGTTGTGCCTTTTTATCACCATCCACTAAGACTCTCCTCCTGCTGTTTGTTTGACTTTCAACATTTATTTTATATATAAAAATCGACGCTTATATATATATATAAGGCCCAGCTAATTCACATATTTTTTACGTGAAAACTCGTTTGTAAGAATGTGCAAAGCTTCCGGTGTCATCAACTTCCAGTTATTTTTTAGTTGCAGACTGGTATTTCTCATTATATTATTTTAATTTATCATTATATACATAAACACAGTGGTTTGTAGCACAAACAATTTTACAGTTTACTGAATTTCGTTATAGTTATTTATTTACCTGATGAATCGGAATTATCGCACACTCACAGAAAATGCCTTACTTCTGCGTTGCAAAATAAGGATGGTACCTCCTCTCGGTCTCGGTCATGAGCACAGGTGAGCGCACGCCTACTCCACTGACCGTGTGTTCTAGTGGACTTTTTCTTCTTCTTCTTTTTTTCCCCCAAGCATAGGCTGCCTGCGGAAACACACAGACTCCAGAACGGAGATTTTATCAGTTATATTTGGCAAAATAAATAAATAAATACAATAAATAGAACATGTAGCCTATGTATTATTTATTTATAAAGTAACTCGAATAACATCTAACAAGGATGTTGCATTTCTGCATCACTTCAATAAAAACTAATTGCAACACATTACCCCCTGTGCAATAGGAAATTGTCAGTGCAACAGGACAACATGGACATCAAATACCGTTCCTATTCTGATCCATAACAGCAATGTCTCCAAGGTGATCACCACACATCTGAGCACAGCTCTTTGCTCCCTGGCAGACCCTCACAGCCTGCAGGCTCCCTGTTGCCTTTAATCATTTTAATGGACAATTCTGGGATTGCAGGAAATCTGGCAGCTTTTAATGAGATGGGCTTTTTACCTCATATACCTGCTGTGGTGTTTTATAGTTGTGTTATAAGGCTGCTCTTTGTTGTGATCTGTTTGTTTTCTCTCCAACTGCTGCCCCTTACCGAGTCGCCTTTTAAAACACTTGTATAATCCCTTAGGCGAGGAACATGTCAATCAGGTTGCTCTATACATTCAGCATTTGAACCATGAGGTGTGAAACGAAATGAAAAGACATGATAAATATGCCAGTGTGTAACCTTGGGTATTCTGGGAAGGGATTTTGAAGCTTCTAGTTGAAAATAAAGTAAACTAAAATTGATGTGTAAGATGTGAAGCATGTGGTTCTCAAGAATATCTCAGCTATATCTGTTTGAATGCAAATTTGTTTCATTGGATACTGATGAAGAGATTTTAACATTTGCAGCAAACTATCTATCCAGTATGCTTGTAAGTGGCAAAAAGAGACTGATTAAAACAGAGTCATTGAATCATTAATTCAAAAGATTCATTCTAAAGCACTGATTCATTCAGAACAACAAATGGTGGTCTATATTAGTGACTGCTTTGATTTTGTTTGTAAAAAAAAGAGAAAGTAATAAGCGGTATTTATCTAAAACTCAAGCTACTCAGTAGCTATTATATTGTTTATTGAATAAGCAGTATTTATCTAAAACTCAAGCTACTCAGTAGCTATTATATTGTTTATTGAATAAGCAGTATTTATCTAAAACTCAAGCTACTCAGTAGCTATTATATTGTTTATTGAATAAGCAGTATTTATCTAAAACTCAAGCTACTCAGTAGCTATTATATTGTTTATTGAACTGTTGCATATATTTATCCGCCATATTTAATGCAAAAATAAATTAATGGAAATGGATTGTGGATTAAATACAACATGTCTGCTAATTTTGATTTGGGTCTGTGCTAATTTTAGATCTGGGACAGTTTTCCTTGGTATCTCATTTTGTGTTCACCGTCATTACTCTGCCCCACTGATGGTCATAAATATGACGAATGAATGAAAAAGTAATGTGACTGAAACAGATGAATACGCACACAAGTAGGGTATGGACAGAAATAGTTCATCACATTAGCTATGAAGTATGTTTATAACATTTAAAGCCAAATAAACAACTTATGCTTGAAAAGTGAATATTTTGCCAATCAATTATGACTGTACATGCATATAGTGGCATATCTTTTTTTTTTTGTAAATAGCACATCAAAAGGTAAACTTGAATCTTGTCCAATCTGATCTCACAAAAGGAAAAGATCAAATGAAAAGATCAAAGCTAGTTTATATAATGTCAACAAGACGGCTTTGGTAACCTCACAAAAAATAATTTAAGTAAATCCTTAGTAAATACTGGTTAGAATATTCTTCTTGTGTTATTTTCACTTCAACTTTATAACTGACTTCTGGAATATTCATTACAATACAGTACATTTTCACAGCAGAATGTCTGAGCTGCTCTTTTACAATGACAATGGATAGAGGACCATTGGCGGTCATGCTCTAAAACAGTGGTTCCCAACCCTGGTCCTGGAGGCACCCCAACACTGCACGTTTTGCATGTCTCCTTAATCAAACACACCTGATTCAGGTCATCAGCTCATTAGTAGAGACTTCAAGACCTGAAATTGCTGCGTCAGAGAAAGGAGACATGCAAAATGTGCAGTGTTGGGGTGCCTCCAGGACCAGGGTTGGGAACCACTGCTCTAAAACACAATAAAAAGCACAATAAAAGCAGCTTCATACTATTTGTATACTTGGATCCAAGTTTTCTTTAGCTTTGTGTGAGGAAAAGTCACTTGAGAGTCATTCACTTCCATTCTGTATGTTCTACAGAAGAAACTCAGACAGGTCCTCATGAGGGTGAGTAAATGATGGCAAACTTTCATTTTTGGGTGAACTATCCCTTTAAGGCAAACGCTTGGACACCTCAAGGTAGTCGGCTTTAAACAGCTCTAAGACCCGAAATGATCTCCCCATGAAACCAAAGATGCCATCACAAAACAGATACCATGCAACTAAACAACAAAACTAATCTAGAGAAAAGATCTCAAAAAAGAGCAAATGACACCACCTTGCCCAAACTTCTCTTCTTGCTCATTTATGACCCCCGGCCCTCTCCTCTCTCCCCAACCAGGCTTCACTGAAAGTTCACTAAGAATATCTATATACCACACATGATGTATTTTGTGAATCTGGTGTTTTTCCACTTCATGTTTAGTATCATTGTAAAGGTCTAAGTATGATTGGTAAAATAGTCTCAATTTCACAGCAGTCACTTATATTATGAGAACGATTGAAAACGTTTGAAGAATTCTGTTCTGCTGCTGAGGGATGTGTCTCCCCCAGGGTCTAGTAAGAATGTTTTCCCTTCTCTAGCCAGGTGTGACCCTTGGGTCAATGGGATCACGACAAACCAAATGATCTTTTATGTTTTTACAACTGATTTGATTGCTCATCAAATGCTGTTATGTGCTAACACTTCAAATTTTAATAATAAGCTGTGTGCCAGGCAGATTTAGTCTAGTCTGTAGCAATAAACAGATTATTATATAGTTTATTTGTGAGACTGTGATATGTAACATTTTGATCATATAGTAAAACAATATATCTATTGTACAATTACTGATAGCATTTAGAGGCAGGGAAGCTTGTACTGCCTGACACCGAATTTTGCGATAGTTAGATGGACACAACTGGAGGCAAGGGACAATTGGAGTCTGAGTGGAGACATAATGGACAGATAAGGTCCAACAGCTGGGGGAGATTAAATGACAAGACACTAAGTGGCTTTAAAGATTACAAAGGGGAAGCAAATGCAGACACACACATACCATTTTACAGTCTGCTTGGGACTGATATCATAGTTGTACACAGAATGCAACTAGGACTGGTCGATAAAATATTCATCATTATTTGCTGGCAAAATAGGTTTATGCAGCATTGTGAATATGATCATTTTAATATGCTTTTAATCTGGCCATTAAAAAGACAGAAAAATGTAATCTTTTACTCTAATCACCATCATAAAACGTTTCAATATGTTTGATTTTTATTGTATTTTATTGTGTAAAAATCATCAGATTTAACAAAAAATGTTGTAACATATGTAACATATGTAACACATGTAACAAATACATATGCACTCACACACACACACACACACACACACACACACACACACACACACACACACACATGTAATTAGATTCAATTAGATTAGATTCAGTTTTATTTAGAGTATCTAAAAGCTATAAATTAGCCTTAGCAATAAATACATAAATACATTAATAGATAAATAGTCATCTTTTACTCACCATCATCTGTATGACTTTTTTTCTTCTGCAGAACACAAAATACTTTTGAAAATATTTTGAACAATGTTTTCCCTATGGCAGTCAATGAGGCCCAAAACAATGTGTGGAATATATGAAAAAAGCATGCAAATATTATTTTTTGATTTTAACACTTTAATATTCATTCAATCCTGAATGAATCAGTGTTTTTGAACAAAACAAGTTAATAATTCAATGCACACAACTGGAGGATCTTTATGGCTCAATCATAAAGACAGTCTCTTGTTTTGTTCTGAAATTAAATGTTTTTTTTCCCCGAACGAATCAGTAAAGTGAATAATTCAGTGAGTCATTTATAAAGACATTAACTTGTTTTGTTCCTGAACAAAATAGTGTTTTTCAATGAAACGGCTGAGTGAATGATTCATTGATTAACGTGTCGCCACCTACTGGCATATCAATGTAACCTGCAGAAAGAGACACTGAAAAAGCATGTAAGCATGTTTATCTCCAGCCTTAAATAATGTCAAGTCACCTTTATTTATATAGCGCTTTTAACAATACAGATTGTGTCAAAGCAGCTTTACAGTATCAAAATAGGAAAATAGTGTGTCAATGCAAAAGGACATCATTTTCAGTTAAAGGCAGTTCATCATTGAATTCAGTGATGTCATCGTCCAGCTCAGTTCAGTTTAAAGAGTATCTGTGCAATCAAGTCGACGATATCGCTGGAAATTAGATGTCCCCAACTAAGCAAGCCAGAGGGGACAGCGGCAACGAACCAAAACATCGGTGACAGAATGGAGAAAAAACCTTGGGAGAAACCAGGCTCAGTCGGGGGGCCAGATCTCCTCCGGCCAGACGGACCAGCATGTTCATTCATGCTGCAATGTCACAAAGTAATTTTGCAGCTACTTGGCTATACTTCCACTACATTGTTACTTTTGACTGCTACCGCCATAAATATAAATTAGCTATTGTTCGCTGTGGATTACAACATCAGCACTCTGGTTTGTTTTATTTTAAGCTTTCCAGCAGAGCGTCATACTATCTAAAGCAGTGTGTTCAGCAGTCTTGGTGTTGTTTAATTAGCACCATCTACCATGTAATTACACAGATGGCAACACTGGAAACTGTGTGCCACTGTTTTATCCGATCTGAATCAAAACAAGAGGAAGGGGACACAGTTATTTTCTGACTATGAGTAAAACACAGAATTGGTTTATTATGGCCCTTTACTCAAGGGAGATAAAGGAGCAGAATAAACTCTCATAATACATCTTATAAACATGACCACTAAAGCTGATAAGCAAGGGCTGATGTATTCTGGATTCCTCTGATACACTGCACATGCCATTCTTGTTTATGCTGTGGACTTTTAGAAAATAAACTATTAAAACACACTTTTCACACTATTACAACTTTAATTTCTCCTTCAACAAAATGTCGATATACGACAAATAAACGAGTTATTTTTGGCATTATTTTTTTTAAACAACGTCTCAAATCATGTATTGTGTTAATAGAATTCTGGTATGGAAATAACATTATTAATGTTTTTGAAATAAAAAAATAGCCCAATGTGTTTGTCTTGCTAAGGCTAATTTATAGCTAGCATTTAAGGTAACCTAAATTTAATAACATTTTCAAATTTATTTGCAAAAATACTACTGGAAATCAACTACTGGAAATCAACATGTTAACCAGAAATAAAACTTCTGAAAAAAAAAAAAAATGACAGGCAAAACTATTGGTCATGATGGAAATGATGCCTCAACTGGGACAAATTTTAGTTAAATTTGATATTAATTATTTTTACATAATAATGTTTTTAAACAATTAAAAAATGAAATGGTTGATGATGGTGATTATGACGTTTTTTAATTTTTATTCAAGTTTTTAATATAAATTTGTATTATTATTTATATATACTAAAATCTATTCATATTTTTATAATGGATTTTCATATTTTAAAATTGTAAATTTGTGTATGGGACAAGGGAAAAAAACTAAACCGATAAACAAATAAACAAAATAAACAAATAAATAAAATCACACATTTGATATCTGAATGAATAAAGTACATACTCAAATATCCTGCAAAATTAGGGATGTCAAATCAATTAATCACATCCAAAATAAAAGATTGTGTTTACATGATGTGTGTGTGTACTGTATATATTTTTATGTATAAATAAATACACACATACATCAATATATTTAATAAATATATGTAATATACATTTATATATAATATAAATCATATATACATATGAATATATAATTATATAGATGTATAAATATATACATGCAGTGTGTGTATTTTTATATACATATAAATATACACAGTACGCACACATCATTTAAACACAAACTTTTATTTTGGATGCGATTAATTGCGATTAATCGATTTGACATCTCTAGTAGGAATCATAAAGAAGGTAGAAAGTTTCCAAGAACATCTATTTTTCTACAATCGCTCTTGAGAAACGTCAAGCAATTTGCGATCTAAAATGTGCAAACTAAAACTTGCAAAATGCAAACCAATAAATATTAAGCATGAGTAAACAAAACCGAAGCCAAAATGCATAAACAAACAGTGAAGGTGCCAACTAAATAATCATATCCACCTTCGTCAATCTAGATCTACTGCAGATCTTACTAAGAAAAGGAAAAAACTGAAAGCCAAATTAGGAAGCAGATGAGGTTCGGCTTAGTTACGCTAAGCATAACAGCTTCTACGAAGCATTCGAAGCATGTGACGGGAACCCATCATCCACCTCATCTGTCATATCAGCATCTGTCAAACTGACAGCCCTTCATTCTCTTCACATGTTGAGAAAGAGGAAAATAACACACTAAACAAGTGACAGTGATGAAGAGCAGCCTTCCACAACTGACTCCATCACTCTCTACTTCATATCAGACAATGTCTGCCACGCACAGGTTTGATGGAAGATACTCCATGACTTAAATGACACATTCTTTTTAAAAGAAAAACACATGTGATGGCCTCCCCTATCATTTAACATCAAACATGCTCCTGTGAAAGCATAAATATATTTATATCAGCGGGACATCTGAGATAGGACATACTCAAATATCCTGAAGCACATTTTCTGATTCTCTCCACTACTGGGACTAAATGAAAATGGCAGGACTAATACTGATTTCTGGGTCATGGAGGAGAAGAGCTGGAACATTTTATTTTCTAAAGAAAAGCACATTTCAAAGCTTGAGAGGAGTCACCGTTGTATTAAAACGTTGTAAAAAAGTTGTACAAATTTCAACTTCTTTGTGGAACATAACAGCTGTTGAAAACTAACTAACTAATTAACTGACTGACTAACTGACTAACTAAAACTGTCAGTTAAAAAGTAGCAATTGTAAATGAGGAAGGCATGGTAGAAAGATTCCAAAAACGTCTATTTTTCTACAATTGCTCAAATGAGAAACTAAAAGTAATTTGCAATCTAATAGGTGGAAAATAAAAATCACAAATTGTCAAGTAATAATTAAATAATTTCTAATTTAATAAATGTAATATGTAATGTAAATGTAATTTAATAATTTATGAGTTATTTCTTATGAAGTCAAATAAATAAATACATTCCAATTATTTTAAAAATGCACATATACATCAGTTGTATATGTTGCTTATATAAAAGTGCTAAATGAATAAAGGTAAAACAAATACAAATATGTATACATACATAAAAGGAATTATATTTTTAAAGTATGATGATCTTAAAAAAAAAAAGATTAATTGTGTAAAATTGATTGATCAAATGTTCAAAAATTATGACTGTCCCACAGTTGTGGCGTTATTTCCATCATGACCAACATATTTGACTATTTGTTTGTTTTTTAAATAATACTTTTTTTTTTCAAATAAATAATAAATAGTGTTCTTTCTTGGTTACTAGAGAGACAACAGTGCCAGTGATGAGCATATTTAAGATAAAACGAGTTGTGTTGTGAGGGAACGTCTCGGTTACGTATGTAACCCTCGTTCCCTGAAGGA
>NW_015536561.1:572631-573147 GCF_001515605.1 Sinocyclocheilus anshuiensis
CAAACACACACACACACACACACACACACACACACACACACACACACACACACACACAGCGTTAATTTAATAACTATTTTGCTGAGTATGAACTGGTTGGCTTAGGAGATCAAATGTAATTGAATAAACAACTTCAGTAAGACTTTAGCTAAAATTACCTAATATAACCTAATTGGAAAATTAGTGTCCATGTTTAAAGGTCTCTCCTGCAGACAGCTGTGAAAAACAGGAAAAGGGAACAAACTAATGCCCTATTACTTTTTATTGTATGATATGGTATGACATTCTGTTGAATTAATATTAAATAATTTGTATAATAATTGTATATTTAAAATGACAAAAATACAAATAATTGTATATTATATATAAAAAATGTCTTATAAAATGTATTTAAAAATGGATGTTGCTTTATTTATTATGAAATGTCATCAGTTTGACATTCTGCTGAATAATAAAACAATTTGTGATAAAAATTTAAATTTTTAACGACAAACGTACATTTAATGACAACAATTA
>NW_015536561.1:573548-580888 GCF_001515605.1 Sinocyclocheilus anshuiensis
TATATTATATATATATTCATTTTCATATTAATATTAAATTAATACACACTAAACGCATTTATTTGGATTCTTGAGGTGCATAATAAATAATTTCTGAAGGTTTCTCTTTTCACTGACCATTTGATAAAAAATCTGATGAAAAAAAAAAACATCATGATGTAATGTACCCTATTTGTGAAAAGTGATAAAAGTAAAAGAAAAAGAAAAAAATTCTCCGGCAGGAACTACTCATGGCTTCACTCTGTCATGAAAAGAATATTAAACGTGCCATGATCATCTTGTTCCTGCAAGTCTTTGAATTTTGGCTTTTTTGTATGATTGGGTGGAAAAATTCACCTGAGACTCTGGCGCTCTAATTAAAGAGGATCGCAAGCCGTTTCCTCTCCAGCGCTTCCTCTCGCGGACTTCCCTTGTTCCCTTCATTCTTGGCACAGTGAATACTCTCTTCCTTTGTAATCTCCGTCTGTCACTCGTGAAACCTGACTAAAATGAAAGATGGAACAGAAAAATATTGTTGTGGGAATACACCAGTTTGTCATGGTTGTGATTCAACATTGACTCATGAAACAAGAAACAAGGATGAGGACGTATTGAAGCATCTGAGTCTGAGAACACATGGGATTCAACATTTTATCAACTTGAAAATAGAGATGACAACAAATAAAGTTTTAGTCAACGTTTTGACAGTGACAACACAGGTTATACATGAATTATCACTTATTATTGATTTCCGAATAATCTGTCAGCTTGAACAGTGTGATTATAAAACTCTTCCAAAACTAGACATTTTTTCCTCTCTGGTATCACATTCTCAGCTGTTAATGTAAATTAAGTTTTACCACATATATATATATTTTTTTTTGCTGTTTTGCTTATGTTGATTTCAAAGGCAGCTGAGCTTATCTAAGCTTTTTATCACCAGATGCTGAATTGATTCAGTCAATAACAGCGAAGCTCCTAAATCCTCAGGAGTTTGCTCATGGCAGATTGAAGCCATCTTCAGAGGAGACAGTAAAACCATAAAAACCCTGAATACTGATCAGTATCTTTACTAAAAGCTGCACTTTTATAGGGGGGTCAAACTACATGACCACTAAAAGTATCTGTACAATTAAGATGGGAAGATCTCATTTCAAGTGGCATCTGCAAACAAGTGATGTTGGATTTTTTACTCTTTATAGGCTACACATTTCTAAATATTTTATTATATAAAAACCCCCCCAAAAAAAACTTTTTTTTTTTATCAAATGCTTGTGTCGTCTTTACGTAAATAACTAATAAAATGTTTATATTCAGCTTAATTGTCTACATACATTTTGTGTTCACTGTATATTTATGCAAGTTTCTGTGGATGATGGGGGTGATTAGCATTTATGCATATCAATTTAAATGGACTGACAGAAAAGGACACAGTTAACAAGAAACTGTGCAGGGTTTTAATTACTGTAGCCACTGACCTAGAACATTCTCAAGTCTTGGTAGACATCAGCTAATTTATTTCAAGGCCTCCCATTTTATTATTTAAAATAAATAAACATTAGCTAAAGGTTTTTCTGTGCAGCTAAGCATAAGCTTCACCAAATGTTGATATGTTTAAAATGTAATAATTTCTTTTTTCTTTTCTTAACGTAACTTAGTAATTAATATATATATATATATATATATATGTGTGTGTGTGTGTAATGATAATAATAATATATAATATAAAATGATGATAATTATTGATGATTTATTATTATTATTATTAGGTAAAAAAAATAAACTAAATTCAGACAAACAAGTCTTGTTGTGTGCAAAAATGAAAATGTGTGCAATTTTTATTCTTGAGTAAATTTATCTTGTTTTAAAGAGGTGTAGAATACTGATTTTGAAAATGTTTGCTTTTTAATTAAGTAAATCAAATTTAAAATGTATATATATATGTGTGTGTGTGTGTGTAATGATAATAATAATATATAATATAAAATGATGATAATTATTGATGATTTATTATTATTATTATTAGGTAAAAAAAATAAACTAAATTCAGACAAACAAGTCTTGTTGTGTGCAAAAATGAAAATGTGTGCAATTTTTATTCTTGAGTAAATTTATCTTGTTTTAAAGAGGTGTAGAATACTGATTTTGAAAATGTTTGCTTTTTAATGAAGTAAATCAAATTTAAAACTTTAGGTTAAAATCTGTAAATAAATCTACATTAAACATTTATTTGGACACATAAATTTATGCAACGTTCTAATCAATGAATCAAACCTGAATAGAAATAGAATCAGTGAAAAGAGGGGGGGGGGGGGAGTCTGTAGATTACAATGCATTCATATTTTTAATCTTCAAAAAGTCACAGAACTCAACAGTTGCAGCTGCCAATTCCATTTGCACACTTGAGGGAATTCACTTTATGCTTCTTACTTTTTCATTCTTAAAGCTGAAGTGTGCCATTTCTGTGCCACCACCACCAACCAAATGATGTGTACAAACAATATATAATAAGCTAATAATTGGTTTTAAACAGGCCCCTCCCACCAAGTTTGCCACTGGTCAGACAAACTGATAGCTCTGCCCACATTCATTCCACTGGATGGGCCACTGTTACCCTGTCTGAATGGTTGGGACAAACAGCAACAGCACCACAAAGGCACAGTGTTTACGCTTTTCCAAAAAAACAACAACAAAAAAAGGTTGTCTAAAGCTGTCTCACACATTTTAAATAGTCTTCAGATAGGATCCACACTTGAAACCCACATATCCTCTTTAGATTCGGCTGATATCCGCAGGAATCTTATCACCATGGGATCCCAGAGGTGGGACGTCACTCAAATCAACAGCCTTCCACTGAAGTCAGCTGTTCATGCAGCATTCACATACCTGAACACAAACAGACGTTTGGTAAGTCTTAATCATCCTTCTAATACTGCTGCTTTAACTCTCAATGAATGCATTATGGTTAGTGCCAAAGGCCTGGTCGTCCCTGTGGAGCAGATGGGATGAGAGGGTTCACAGCTGGCCATGTTTACCAAGCATTTACTTTCCTAATGGGAGAAAAGAGAGAAGGAGATAACGAAAAACAAAGACACTGACTTGGTAGGAAGTAGCACACAGCCCTGTCAAAGATTTTTTGGCAGAAACAATGATGCACTATAGGAGATATTCAGTGCCTTTAGGGAATAGGAAGCAAAATGAGTTCATCAAAATATTAATCTAGCTGGGGGAAAATATTGAGAAATATTGATTTGAATTATTTTGAACCCGTTAATGAGTGGTATGTTTCATAGGTCACATAATCAAAGCTTTTTGATCTCTGTTTTCTTCTCTCTTCTCTCTCTCTCTTCTTGCTGTTGTTTAAAATAATAATAATAATAATACAATTATACAAATTATGCAAAATAATAAAATTACATTTTTTTAAAATAAGATATATAGATGAGCACTTGCAATTATGAATTTCCAATTTAAAAATGCTTTAATCTTTAAAGTTTTAATAATGATATCAGGTCATTGTGAAGCTGTTAAATTAATATTTTCTGTATAATTATAATAATGTTATATAATTCATATTTATTACTTATATTACTCATACTTGTATTGATGTATCTAAAGGTTTCTTATCTTAATTTTTCTTAAGAAAGAATGTTTTACTTCTTTTCACTCCTTTTTTTTCTGAAATAATAATAATAAAGTAAAAAGTTGCAATAACAAACAAACAAATAAATGGCAGCACATTTTACAGAAAATAAATAATATTTATGTTTTTGTAACTGTAGAAGGAAACTGTAATGAAAAGAAGATAATTAAAAAACACACATAACACACACATATGCATATATATATTTTTTTTAATTGAAATTTTTATTTTATTTCTTATTATTTATTTTATTTAATTGTATTTAATTAATAAATACACTAATATATGCCACAGTAAGTGCCACTGCAGTCCAGTGTAACAGCAGAATGTGCTCCCAGCTTCCCTCTACTTGCCACTTTATCCTGCTGGGCAGCACACATTAAACATTTATTGTGCCCATCCCAAGCAAGACTCCATTATTTATTTACAGGAATGGTTTCGTCCCAATCCCTTGATGGAATACAAATGAAACGTGGCTATTTGTATTTCAGACTGCTTTTATTCCCATAGATAAAAAAAAAAAAAAAAAAAACATTTTAATTTCTTCAAAAAGCAGTGCTGTTGTTTACAGCGGCTGGGGTTGTTTTGAGGTTGATTTAACCGTGTAATGAGTGTCGCAATTGTGTTAATGTATTTGTAGGGTGAAATAATTTTAGTTAAATCTGATGTGGCATGATTATAAATATGATCAGAGAACAATCTGTTCGAACTCATAATGCGACAATCAATTCTCAACAATTTCAGGTATATTCAAGGTGACTGGAAATTTGGGATGCCAGGGCGCAGATGGAGACCAAGGTGGCAAAACTTATGATTGCCGTCTGAAAAAGTTGTTGGGCAGATCTGAAGGAATATTATCATTAACTTCTGAGGAACCACACTGCAAGCCTCAGGAAAAGATGCTGACCTTGAATTTAGCTTTTCCTTCACTTTTCCGGTCAAATATTGAGTTTTCTAAATGTATTTATTTTTGTCAGAAAGACAAACATACATTTGCTCCGTGTGCTAGGATTTCCACAGAAATTTTTCTTGATTTATAACTCAAGCATCTTGAAAAAACACATATACTGTAATCCAAAACTCTGCTTCGAGATATACCCATTAGCTGGCCAGAGGTGAAAATGATAGCCAAGGGGAAGAGAGATGTTATTTCTACAGCGTTACGAACAGGAAACCAAACATGAGACAGCCGATCATTCTTATGTGGCTCTGTTGCCCACAAAACATATAGATGAGCTAATTTAATTTCATGTTTCATTGGCCGCTGGTGCCACAGACAGAAAAGTTAGAATGGCATCCCAAAGGTTGATGTTTGACTTTGCCAACTCTAGGAAGATCCTGATTTCTGGAGCTTCACGTCTTATCAGCTGTCTACGACAATGCACAACATCAAAAGGTCATTAAGTTCTCAAATATTTCAACATGAGTAGGTATTCATATGTAAAGTTTGATTTATTATTAACACATTGACAGTGTGTAAACATCCTAGCCTAAATATAAACATCTTTATAGAAGCACAAATTTTCACAAATCCTTTTGGGTTCATATAATTTTGAACATATATAGCCTAGCCTAGCCTAGCCTAGCCTAGCCTAGCCTAAAATAAAATAAAATAAAATAAAATAAAATAAAATAAAATAAAATAAAATAAAATAAAAAAATCATTAATAGCCAAATACACATTTACAAAATATTTTAGGTTCACAAAATATTGAATATATAGACCTTTAAAATATTAATATATTATAGTATGATGTACATAGCTATACAAATATATGTATAATATAAATATTAAATTAAATATAATATATTTTTAATTTTTTTTTTATTATATTACTATCATGTATGCATTTATTGTTTTGGATGCTGTCAACATGTCAACATTTGTCTAAATATACAAAAATGTAAATGTAACATACAAATACCTTTGAATATTCATGAGTATTTTGAGGGTTATAATTAAACAAATTAAGCTAAAGTTTAACTGATAAACTTAAAATCTGGGGGGGGGGTGAACCATCAAATATAAAGGTGCATGATTATAGAAAATAGAACTTTAGAAAGCTAAAAAAGCAGTACATTTTGTATTTAAATGTGTTTTTATACTGTAAAATGTTTACTTCAAATAAAACTCCTTTCACTTCTGTATGTTGATGTATGAATATTGCTTCAAATGATAAATTAATATATGATATTACAACTGCGACATAAGATTAAAAGGCCTTATTGCTCCATGTAAATATCCTTTATCATTTACAATAGATTGTTCATCGTCAATAAACAATATTTACTTTTCTTTAAATGAGTATGGACAAGCAAATCAATAATAGGATAAAACCATGGACAGAGCTTACTAATATTACTGTCAGCCAGCATTTAAGATGCTGAAATGTCACCTTATCTTTTGCTTTTTATGTTTGCTTTTTCAGCTTTCTTGCAGTCTCTCTCTCTAGAGTGATTGTTCTAATCTAGGCCATAATGAAATTCCCTGCAGAGAAACATTATGTGTAGGAGGGGAGGCTTGAATGAGGGGATATTTAAACAATTTATGAGAGCACGACACAAGCAACTGCCGTCACCTTTTTCATAAAGCAAAACTGATAAAGACTCGGACACATAATAAAACCTCAGATCACAAATTAAACCGACTGTTAAAGTTGAAACTGTCTTTGTGTGTTTCTCCCAGCAGACGTTATTGACTGAGAGTGGGATTAGCTGTTTTTTAATTTATCGCAGATAATCTATTGCTGAGTTCTTCCTACGCGTGGTCATCTGGAAATGTCATGTTGGAAAAAGCAACCTTGCAACAGTACAGACTGCAATCACGTAACGGCTAAACCGGCCATGAAATGTTTTTGTCTGGACGTGGGTTCGATCGATCAGGCTGTTGTTGAGGTCAATATGCAGGTTAGAAACAACCTAAAGGTGATATTCAATACACAAAACACAAGCCTTAGGCTGCTAAACACAATGGCACTAACAACATATGCAGTAATGACATAGGAAGGGCTACTTCCTGTATTGTATGCTGATTGACTATAAAAACTAGCTGAAAATGTACTCACTGTGCAGGACAAGATATAGACGAGTTTGTTGCTTCATGGGAACATTCAGAGAAATTTAGCATTACATCACTTGCTCACTAATGGATTCTCTGTAGTGAATGGGTGCCGTCAGAATGAGAGTCCAAACAGCTGATAAAAACATCACAGTAATCCACACGACTCCAGTCCATCAATTAACATCCTGTGAAGTGAAAAGATGTGTGTTTGTATCCATCATTATCCATCAATCCATCATTATGGCGTTTTAACTTTAAAACATTCGCTTCTGGCTGAGTCCATAATACATAATAGAGCCAGTAAAATAAGAAGTCTATTGCCTGTTGTCCTCTCACATCAAAATACACCCACATATTTGTTTAGAACTGCTTTGGACTGTTTCGCTTGTAAACTGTGGTTGATTTGTGCATAATTTTCTCCCGATTCAGACAAGACGACTTTTTCACCAGAGAAAGCAATATTATGCATAGAGGACTCGTATTTTAGCTGGAAGCAACAGTTTGAAGTTAAAAACGTTTTAATGATGGATTTGTTTCTTACAAACACGCAGCTTTGCACTTCGCAAGATGTTAACTGATGGACTGGATTCGTGTGGATTACTTGTGGATTATTGTGATGTTTTTATCAGCTGTTTGGACTCTCATTCTGATGGCACC
>NW_015536561.1:580936-581146 GCF_001515605.1 Sinocyclocheilus anshuiensis
AATCTGTTCTGATGAAGAAACAAACTCATCTACACCTTGGATGGCCTGAGGGTGAGTACATTTTTACTTTTGGGTTAACTATAATAGTGGACTGGATGGCCAGACATACTTTACAAACCATAATTTTTGATAAAATGTAAATAATAAATAAATAAACACACTAAATATATGAATACATGAAACAAACAAACAAATAAATATATATATATA
>NW_015536561.1:581270-584026 GCF_001515605.1 Sinocyclocheilus anshuiensis
TATATATATATATTAAAAGGAAGATTTCAGTTTTTGTGCCAATCAACATGATGCTGTCAAACTGTTGTAATAAACTTAAATTGTAACAAATATGAAGTTGTACTGGACATTTAGATTTGAAATCTCCCTTAAATTGAGTGTGCAGTCACAAAAAGCAATTTTCAAGTCTTGTGTTTGTCCTGTTCGTGGAGGATTGATGATGCTGTCCCATTGGTTACTAGAACAAAATAACTGCTCAAATTCCCAATGCTTCACTTGAAAACCAAATTATCTGGCATAACTACTTATGCTGTACAGTCACACCACAAGTGGTGTTGTGAAAGCTACTTAGCTACTAAGCCAAATGCAGCTGCAAGGTACTCGTGATTTGGAGCTAAACTTTAATCATGCTTTTATTTTGAAAACTAGTTTAACTAAAAGCTACTAATAAATACCTAACTACACTAAAACTGTGTGCTCAAAACAAAATGACAGAAAAACCAGCCTGTTACAGGAAAATAAACACTATTTTGTGCTGAGCTACTGGCTCTTTTCTGACAAAATATAGTTATTAGCTGTGGCATCTTGCAACCTGTATTGAGTGGCAACCATATTTGCAGCACAAGTCTATCAAAGTGGCCATCCGTCCTAGGCTTGTCAAAAGAGCAGCTAGCTTTCCTGACATTAATTGTTAGTAGTGCAACAGATTGTTGTGCATGGCTCCCTGAGAGAAGTGCATTAAATCCCCTTCGCAAGAGCACAGAAAGTGGTCAATTATCTACAGACATATTTAACACAGGTAATTTAGTGTCACACTCTTTTTCACGACTCTTATCTGCTATGACAGTGATGCCTGAGGCAAAAACAGACTTGAAAGCAAAGTGTACCGGGCCATTACGAGGGAAAGGAAAATTCTCTAAAAAGAGCTTTTTATTTATATATTTCTTTATTTTTTAAAGGTGAGAAAGTTTGCTCTGCAGGGAATAAGCTTTCTAGTTTCCAAATATCTACCAGTTAAAAGTTTGGACGTACCTGCTCTTTTTCATTATTATCATTTTCTACAGTTTAGAATTATAGTCATGAAGTCATCAAAACTACTGAATTATAGGAATCATGTAAAAATATTAAATAAAAGCTCAGGGATGCTGATGTCCCTTCACTATCCATTTCAACTTTATTAAAAAATATTTAAATAAAAAAAAATTAATTAAATATAATAAACGATCACAAACACATTAATATAAATATAAAAATAAAATGAATAAAAAAGAAATTAATTCCCACGAAGGATCAGAAATCTTTCAAAATTATTAGAAATCAAGTGTGTGTTTTTATAATATCAGGGTAATTATAGTTAACTAAAACGGAAATATTAAAAAAATAACTACTTGAAATAAAATACATCTTAACTGAAATAAAATGAAATTATTTTTACTTTAGCTACTGCAGCCCAACATTTTTTCATTTTAATTTAGTTTAACTTGATGTACTAAAATAATTAAATCTGAAATAAAAATTAAGAAAAAACATATAGACATATACACAAAATTACTAAAACGTTAAAATTAAAATGTAAACCAAAAATACAAACAAATGGATTAAAACAAAACCAAACAAAAAAAAACTATATATAAAACTATAATAGTACTCACTGATTGGATAATATATACATCAACATCATAATTTTCTGTAAAGCTGCTTTGAAACAATGTGCATTGTGCTATTCAAATAAAACTAACGTAAGTTGACTTGACCAAGTGCTTAAAATAATGTTCCAGTAGCCTTATGAACATGCATGAGATCAAAAGTCACATCTCATGTGATCAGGGCCGTTTTAACCATTGGGCTAGGTGGGGCTGAAGCCCCAGGGCCCGAGCAAGTAGGGGGCCCGTGATTGGCTGTGGAGTAGATTGACTGGAGCGCCGATCGCCAAAGCCACCACACCCCCCACTTATTAGCGCTGTTATTTAGTTGAGCTTTGCCGTAAATTCCATGCATTACCATTTGGAAATTGAAACGTAAAGTCTGAATTTGGTTTACCAATCAAATGCATTTATTCTATATTCGACTTTTGAACGATATGCGCACGTATCTATCAGGTGATCGCTGCCCAGTATGTCTGCATTCACCTCTCTTCACTTTGTTCTGGAGTAATCTGGAAATGGTCGCGCAAAGAACAACATTCAATAAGTAAAAATGTCAGCAATTCTAAAAGAGAGAGGGGCTCAAAAAACGAAAAACTTCAAATACAAACAACATAAAAAACATGAATTCGTAAATTCCCCAGCTATCAGGTTATTTTACTAAAGCTGATGATGGAGTGGAAGTTGGTCAAAATGACCCGAGGAACGGATAAGGGTTTTAAACTATACATGGACATTAAGCAGCGCGCAGAATTATTGTTGGTAAATGCGTGCGTTAAGGCAGTTTCAGCCTGATACGCGCAGCGCGCACCTGCTGGTACAGCGCCTGACTAAACTGGTTAAAAGTTATTTTTCGTGCCTTGTGCTTAAACGGTCAAATACACATAGTTATGTGTCAAAATGCCCGTCTTTGCGAGTATCCTCGTAAACACAGTTATTTCTGTCTTAAATGAATGTTAATAGTTAAAGATGAACATGTGTTAAGCTATATGAGATCATTAGCCTATATGATGAGATCTTAAAAGGATATTCACCCAAAAATGAAGATACTGTCAACATATACTTACCCTCAAATTGTTCTAAACCTCTATGAATTTCCTTTTCCTCCTCAACATAAAAGAAGATATTTTGAAG
>NW_015536561.1:584983-601270 GCF_001515605.1 Sinocyclocheilus anshuiensis
TCTTTGTTCTGTTGTAGCCTAATTTGTGACTGTTTACTTGTCTTCAGTAAGCTTATTTTTACTTAGGCTAGTATTACTTTTTGTGATATTGAAATTGGTAGCAAAAATTATGAAATTCCAGTGCATCAAGAATTTTGATATGGTATAAAAATCCTATTTAAAGCTTTATATATATGTATATATATATATATATATTGGGTATAACGGGGCTAAAGGCACCCCGGGGTAAAAAAAAAACTTGGCACAAAAACGTGGCATAGCACTTTCCAAAACATCCGTTTTTCAAGATGCACGTGTATATTTGTCTGATGTTGAAGTCGCCAAAGACTAAAAGTGGGCTGCCATCCTCCGGGAATGAGGACCATTACCACAAAACCACAAAATAAATTACCACAACCTGGAGTTTTACAGGAGCTGTTATAGTGATCACATGAGATTCAAATGAGTTATAATTGCATATTTTCTATATTAACATTTTAATTACAGCATATTTATTGGAAAAAAATAAAAAATAATTTTTCAAAATAAGCAGAAAATAGTACAAACTTTGCTAAAGTGATTGTTTTGAACAAGTATTAACCTAGACATTATTTAAAAAAAACAACATTATTTTAGCTGAAGTATTTGTATAAACACCGTTTGCCTTTTACCCCATGCTGTTGAGCCTTTTACCCCGTGTGTGGGGTAAAAGGCCCCTCTTGCCACCTCATACATTTATACGATTTTTAAACAAAATAAACTACTTGAATTATTTATTTTCACACAAAATCTGTTGCTCCATTAATGTTCAATACTACGTATATATTTTTTCTGCAATTATACATTTTAGGCGCAGTGAATGGCACATTTTTTCTTAAGGTGGGCCTTTAGCCCCGTTGTACCCTATATATATACAGTATATCATTATTGTGATGGGGGGCCCTGCAGTAAGTCATAGCCCCGGGGCCCAGTGCGGTCTTAATGCGGCCCTGCATGTGATCACATCCAAACCGGTCTAATACTCTACAATGGAAACCAGTATCAATATACAAGAGCTACATGGTCCAGAAAAGTTATTTTTCAACTGGCAGGACCATAAATCAAAAAATGACACACAATATCCAGATGGCCCACTGACAAGAAAAACAAACGGCAGAGTTAATGATCAATGTAAACAGGTTTTAGTTTGATAGGAAGATGTACCACACAAAGCATCCAACAAAATCTAATCAAGTTAAAAGGGAATGCCGCTCATTATAAACAGAGCTTCTGAGCAATGTTTTATTCATAACACTAGGATGCTTTTCAATTCTATCATATTTGATCAATTTTGAACAGTATTAGGTTTCTCCTGAGGAGTTAGAGATTTAAATTAATAATGAACTGGCGTCTTTCTTCAAATGATCCTCCTTCACATGCATGGTTTTAATAAATAAAGCACCTGTTTTTCTGAAGGAATTGATACACTATTTTTTTTACGGAAAGAACTGAAAAATGCATGAGCAATATTCATATTTAATGACACATTTTAAACAGTAAACTTCTTATGTTCAGCTGGAGACAAGCATGTTTGGTACAATCAAGACAGCATCTGGTTTGCGCTGACCACTCAATCCTGAAACACTTCTTGAAGGGGATCGTATCATGAGGAACCAAACTTTCCTTCATCTCTTTAGATGGCATACTGTGTAAAATTCAGAGCTCAAAAATTCTGCAAAAAAAAAAAACTTTACCGCAAAAACAAATTTGTTAATTCAAAAAACTTTTTGAAAAACCGAGCCTGGCCATGCATCAACAAATGAATGCATCAACACACGACTTCATACATTTACAAGTCAAAAACAGCAATTTGGTGTTCAGAAACATGACCTGTCAGACGTTCATTTCCAGCTGTGTCATTTTCCAGTCCTGTTCCCACTTCTATTCACATCAGCTCTCTATTACACTATCTTCCAAAAATTGGGATTAGTACGATTTTTTATTTTTTTTTGGAAAGAAGTCTCTTATGCTCACCAAGGTTAAATTAGATCAAAAATACAGTAAAAACAGTAATGCATTTATTATGCATTAATATCATTAAAATATGCTGAAGAAGAAAGCAAGAAGAAGAAGAAAAAAAACTTACACACTCCAAGTTTTTGAACTTTTCTTCAACTATGGGCACATTTTTTTCTAGAGGTGAATTATTTTAATACTTCGCCCAGACGTTCAATCTAACAATTTTGTTGAATTGTATTTAAGATGCTAGCTATGAAATTAGCATTAGCAAGACAAAGCAGTCACTCATTATATTCCAGAAATGTTTAAAAATACATTTCCACCACAAAACTCTATTTAACGCTAGTTTAGAGTAATTTGAGGTGTGGGCTAAATATTCACAACATTTAAGAAATGCCGATTGTTGTGTTATGTATTGGCACAGCCTATCCACGATTACCTTCTCAATGCAGGCAAATCAAATAAACTAGTGAGCTTCAGAAGTGTTTAACTAAAAACCTAAAAATGTCTATAGCTGAAGAAAGAACCCAAAACAACAACGTTGTGTAACCTTAAAAACAAAAATACTGTATGTCGTGAGTTTATAGATTTTGAAATGTGCGAAGTGTTTTGGCAACTTTCCTACATCATACCATCCTGTGCAGTGCGGAGCAGCGCGTTGTAAGATCGGAGCTCCCTATAGCTATTTAGACAAAAACAGCTGTTAGCTGAACGTATGTGATAATGTAGTAATCACCATCACAGCCATGAGAGCTCCAGGAGGGTCATTTGTTGGGTAGGGGACAGTAATGCCGCGCTCGCTAACATTTCCCCTCACCGTCTGAGGTGGCTGGAGCCGAGCTACAGACAGACCTGGAGAGAGACACAATTAAGAAATGCAGTGGTGTGTGCTGTGCTCGGCGTCTGCAGCATACCAATGAAGACCTGCCCACCTCTCCCTGCTCAGGTAAGTTGCCCACCCTGCCAGGATCTAATTAGACCATCTCTTCGTAAATGGGAATGAGATTACAGGACAGTACAGCATGCCGTTTGCTGCGGGTTGCTGGAGGTCACAGCTAAGTCATTACCTACCCCTAGACTGAGCCCCGGATGACACAGGGAGAATGAAAATAGAGTCATTACCCATACTGCCTTTATTCAGAGAAACACACTGCACTTACCCTTCCTGGTTATTATTCTGTTGTTGCAGCAGCACTGTTTACTGATTTTTCTTTGTGTATAAACTTCACTACGGTTGTTTTAGCTCCTGTGCTTTTGTGTGTTTGTTTGATAAAAGCCATATATTATGCTATTCTTCTTCTTATTATTTTATTATAATAAAAATACATTATACATACACTCAATATTTTCTTACTGCATTAATAAGCTATATTATTAAGAAATTATTACATAATAATAATAATAACAACAAAAACAACAACATATTTTGGATAATTTGAGTAGGCTTTCAGCTGAAAAAAAAAACACCTTTTCCTAAAGTAATGATTTACTTAATTTCTTAATTATGTAGCTTAATAAAATAATGAGTATAAATATATGCCGTATTTACTATTATTTTATATAATAATAATAATTTATATTTTTGGATAATTTGTATTCTATCAGCTGAAAGAATGCTTATTCTTAATTTAATAATTTAGTACAGTAGTAATCTCTTAATAAGGTAGCTTAATAAATAGTGAGTGCATATAAAATGCATACTATTTTAATAATAATAATAATAATAATTTGAATAGGCTTTCAGCTGAAAGAATATGGTTTCGAAATGTAATAATTTAGCAAAGTAATGATTTCTTAATACCTTAAAATAATTAGAATATATAATTTATTTACTATTATGTTCTTATAAAATTATAACATTGATAATAAAAAATATCAGTGGTGTTCTGAAATGAGGCAAAGTCCACACACTTTTTTTTTTAAATAAATGTAAATTAATGTCCCAGTCACATTTTCTTGGTTAAATAAACATTACTTACACTACCAAAATGAAAATCTATTTTGTATTTTTACATCAACATTTTTATTCTATTTAAAACCAAGTATATGCCTAAATCTAATCAGTTTAGTGTTTTTAAGCATTTACATTTATTCCAAAATAACAACTCAAGGCAGTAACAATTTAAACAATATCCTATTATTTTATTTAAACAACTATAGATTTTATTTATGAACTGAAGTTCAGCTGTTCTTTTTAATGATATACATATTTTTGGAACATAAGTCATCAGAGCTCGGTAAACACTGGTCACAGATGCGGAGATTTCAACAAGCTGATTGCTCACTAATAAAACCACGCACACAGATCATGTTTTCAGCCCATCTGAAGTTTGATTTTAACATGACAAAGTAGTGATATATAAGTGTGTGTATTGCTTACTGTTTAATTAGACTTCTCATTAATGCCATCATTTTGTTCATTCAGACACACAGCGATTGTCATGCCTGTCGCCCAAATCCACTATAATTTAAAACCTAATACTGTTTTTGTGTCATGGGATGTAGTTTTAAGAGATTTTTATGCAAGAATGTACTTTTTTAGACTTCAAATATGCGGTTTGTTAATAAAGATAACGTCTATTTGAAAATGTGCTTCAATGCTTTCGGAGATATGAGCTCCAGGGCGTCAGCGGCTGTTCAGCGCTCATGAACCCACCGAGAGCAGCCTCACCTCGGCCAGATCCTCTGGATTTTGTCGCTGGCTCTGATGTCTCTATAGTGGTTAAACATGAGATATAATTTGTTTTGGGTCAATCTCATGAGTAGTCTTTGGTCTCATTAATCTATTATTTGTTCCAGAGCAAATAGTTTTGGCTGAGGGTGCAATAAATGCACTGAGCAATTAGTTTTGGGTAAATCTAACAGGCAGTCTTTGGTCTCAATCTACTATTTCTTTCAGAGCAAATAGTTTAGGCTGAAAGCAAAATCTCATCACGTTATCTTTTATATAACTAAAGCAGTATCAGAGCGCTGCCTGTACTTTTGACTGAATTGCCTAGCCACTTTTATGATGGTTATTGTTTGTTAAATATTTTTAATTCAATAAATATTTTTTATAAATAATAGTAATATTTAATTATATTTAGTATTGAGAAACGGTGTGTGTGTGTGTGTGTGTGTGTGTGTGAGTGATGGTGATTTTAGTTACATTGTCCCACCATTAGATGGTGACAAGATACTGTTTTTATGAATGAGTCAGCATAAAGACTTTTATATTGAAAGAGACTGAAACAGGGCTGTAAACAAGGAAGTTATTTTTACTTTCAACAACACATTGTAAGATGCACTGAGCAGCGCTGTCATTAGAAATCACCCTTAACAGATGAAAGGACAGTACGACAAAGATATCGCTTTCCTCAGCAGACATACAAACTCTTGTTTTATTGTGAATATGAGATTGAGCTAAAGAATGAATGTTGTATCAGATGCAGGTAATCACACTCCTCAGTCCAGCTCTCTCTCATAATACTCTACAATGAGCTTTTACTACAGTAATACAATAAGCTTTTCATGAAACAACTCGTTACTACTTTTAATGAAGCAACTCATTCCTTCGTTACTAGTTGTAAAATGACGGTTTCGAATTAGTAACGGAGGCTTGGGCTCAGCTGTGAAACTGTCAAACCGTGGCGGAAGGAAGTAGTTCTGCAAAAGGAGGGTTTTCTAAGGAGGGACACTCTGTTGTTATTTCTTATATATTTACACACTCGTGCTGTCAAGCTGTTGTATAAGCGCAATACCGCACTCGTAGCAGTGTGATATGGCTATATATCGGCACGCTGTGATTAGCCGAGCTGATATACAGGCATATCGCACTGCTACTCATGCGATATTGCTCATAAATATATATACAACATACAACAACATTAATTCATCTGAAAGAATGTTTCTTATTGTAATAATTTCTTAATATTTTGTAGCTAAATACAATAATGTGTATATACTGTAATACAATGTACACACCCACACACAGATTTAATTGATTCTGCTTGCAGCTATAGGATACTCATGGTTGTGATATATTAGTAATACAGTCTTGGCTGAAAGGATTGCAGGCCGATGCTGCATGTTGCACTTAACAACACCCTTTAGCCATGATTATATTCATAGCATGGCTATATTCATAAAACAAACAAACATTTATGGAAATACAATAATATTGTTGATTATCAAACTTCTGTCTGACAGACCGAAGATGAAACTGCAAATTTACTCTGCAATGGCACCATTCCCTTTGAGCTAAAAGTGTCAGTATCTAATTGCAGGCTTCTGTCGGCTCCTGAATTTGAACACGGACTGACATGAGTTAGCATTTGTAGCTTCGGTCCAAACCAAAGGTTGTGTGGATCCAATTGAGCTGAGATGACGGAACTCATTATACAAAACATTCTGGGGAGAATTTGGATGAAATCTGGCTCAAAGGCTGGCTTTTGTAAAACAAATTTCTTCACCGAAACCCCAATGTCAGCTTAAATTGGATAAGATGGGAAGATGGGGGGGGGTGCTTTGAATATATATATATATATATATATATATATATATGAAACTAAGTGATACAGTAACTTTGTATACACGCACATACATGTATCACTTTGGAACTAATAACCATAAAAACATACATGATTACTGATTTTCACAATCTAAGATAATAAATACATATTATTAAAGGTAAACTTTATATGCAGTGCTATCTTACAATATCCAGTGTTTACTTTCGAGTTTCAGTGGAAGACCAGTTATACAGCAGAGTATTTTTGTCAGCAAGCTATTGGCCTCTAGTTTAAAGTAAGAGTGATTCGTAAACCAACCCACTGCATAGACCAAAGCATGAGCTCATCACGTCACTAGGATTATGCAACAGTCAATTACTCTTCAAGTGCAGTTTTATGCGGGAAATAGATATTCAAATAGTTTATATCAGGGAGCACAGGTGGGACTAGTACATGTTCTGCAGGTGTGCATGTCTTATTTTGTTTCTTGGACTAAATACTAAATGTTTTGGTTTAACAGAAAAGACAAACAAAAGGCCTAATATAAGTAGCCATTACTGATGTCAATGCCGTTACACTGTCCACCCTCGATTGTCAGAGTCTCCAGTGCATCCTGTTTCAAGTAATGAGGAACGAGATGGGACTTCCTGTCATTACGCCGCCTCCCGTTCCTACAGATATCTGCATCTTCTTCATCCTCTTCCTCACTGGATGTGTTACCGTTCACCTCTGTGTCCAGTTCGTTGGCACCAAATGGGTCACTGCAGGATGAATATTCAATCTCCTCCATGCAGGGTGGTTCATCGTCCTCGAAACAACTGTGGAAACAAACACAATGCTGTTATCATTAAGCAAATTAAAACAAACAATTAAAATCATTTTGTTAATTTTAAGCTGTTATTAATATATGTAAATATTACAGCTTAAATAAAATTAAATATAAATCAAAATTTTAGACATTTTTAAAAAACAATCTTATTAAAAACACAAAAGTACATACAATGACTAAAAATTCAACAAAGTGACAACTAAAAATATAAAAATGAAAACCTAAATTAAAAAAATGACTACAAATGACAAAAGCACATGAAATTACTAAAAACAAAATAAAAATTAATTCAAAATCTTAAAACAATACTAATAAAAAACAATACTAAAATACTGCAGCAATGCAGTTGAAAAAACAAATCAGTTAAGTGCTCTGTCATCACTTCATCACCGTGGAGCGAAATTAATTTGAACGGAAATGCATTGCTCTGTCTCCACTGCTGGATCCGCTGAAGGACACTGCGACCTTGAGTTTGGTGAGCATTTTGATTGACAGTAAACATAAAGCCCAGTCACACTAATCAGATCAAAACCACTGGGATCCATGGAGAACGTGGATGTGACGAGCAATCCGATTCGCCCCTCCTCACCACTGGTGTGTGTGTGTGTGTGTGTGCGTGCGCGCACATGTGAGTCCGTTTATCATTTTCTCTGCCCTGGGTAAAAAATTAAAGGGAAAAAAATAACATCTGGTGTGCCACAATGTGAAGAACAACATTGTATTTTTCCCTCTTCATTATATGGGAAAGATGAGATGACGCTCTGGTTGAAAGACAGAGCGTGTGGGAGCGGTCTCATGAGACGCAGGACAAACAAACCACGTCCTCTTGACTCACAAAATGAACCAATTTGTTATGCGGTTGTCAGTGCTGCAACAGGTGTGAGTTACTCGTCTATTCTTCTGGCTGTTACTGGGTGTCCAAATTCAGTGCGGGACACATAACAAGCAGGGATATTAGTGTCTGTTTTGTGGTCGGAGCACCTGTCATTTGTAAGGGGAGATGATTTGCATATATAGACCATGTGACTGAGGTTAATGCAGCCTTTTGAGTATTTGAACAAGTCTTTTAAAAGGATGTTAAACATATTTATAGAGTAATCAAATGTTTTGAAAAACAAAACACAAAGGTACACACACACACACACACACAAAATAAAATAAAAAAAATAAAAAGGATCAGAACAAATAAATAAAAATAAAAATAAATAAACAAAGAAAATAGAACAAATAATTACACTGAACTGAAATAAAAAAACTGAAATAAAATATAAAAAATTAAAAATAAAATAAAATATCTGTTCAAGTATTCTTGCCAGGCAAAGCTAATCAAAATTATTAGTTTATGTAAATATAAAGTTTACAACAGCGTTTTAGTGCCATGTAAATAATAATAAAAAAATATATAATAATAACAACAAGATTTCAAGAATAAAGTTGAAATATTTTGAGAATAAAGTAAAAATTACGAGAATTAAAGTTATAATATTATAGAGTATATATATATATATATATATATATATATATATATATAGAGAGAGAGAGAGAGAGAGAGAGATTATAGCCTATATTGCACATGCAAATGGCCCGGATTTGGAGCACCAGGAGAAATTCCGGTGGCCTGGCAACTGATTTGAATACATGTGGCATTATTAGCAGAAATCATACCATGTGTCATATACTCGCAGGGACAGTATGCTTGGAAAAAATATTTCACGTCTTCGAATGCATTCATTATTTGTAGTGCGCCAGTCACCCAATAATAGCAGTAAGCTTTGCGCTTTTGGTACTTTTAATATAAACAAAGTCTCAGCTTTCAAATTCTGTCAGTTTTATAGCGAAATATAAACAATATGTCTAACAATATTGTGTTTTTCATGCTCTTTAATATGGCGTGAGAGATCGCTGTATTCGCCTCAGTTTAATCAGCATGTGAATCATCTCTTCGATTACAATGAGACGTTTCATTCAATTACACAGTTTTTTTTCATGCCATCTGATGTTCCTTCACGTTTGAAAACTTGAAATATTATTTCCAATCGTTTATTATACCGTGAATAAAAGAGCTTGTGAATAATTACTTAAAGTTATTTACCTCAGAAAAGACAACAATATAACTTAAGTTAACGAGTTGGAGCCCACTTAAACCTTTAGAACATTTTATTGCTGTTTCTAATTAAATACATGTGAATAATGAAAGGCTGGATGCCACAGATGTTTTTTTGCGGAGTACATGGTGGAATGTTCACATTAGTTAACGTTATTCATGAAATATACTTCATGAAATATTAAATGACTTTAATCTCGTATTGCTACAACTTTGTTTTTTTTACTTTATTCTCATACTACGACTTTAAAGGTGCACTAAGCGATTTTTGTCCACTGTGTCAGACCGAGTCCCAAAACAAACCCACAGCCAATCAGCAGTAAGGGGCGTGTCTAGTAATGATAGGGAGAAGAGAGCGCTCAGTGAGTGCACAGGACGGATATTAGCAGATCGACTAGAGATAGCGAGAGATGGCAGATAAAAAAAAGAAGAAAATTTCGGCGGAACAAAACATTACAATGAAGGGTTACGATCAGGCAAGAGGTAGGACCGCGTAAATATTGGAGCAGTTTTCCAGCGGTGAGGAAAAACCAAGGAGCGGAAGGGAATCGGACGCCGAGGTTGCTTTGTTTCTTCTTGATAGGTGAGTTACGTTGATTTTGCTTTTTCACAAAACTTTTCTGTGTTGACTTTTGCTTGAATGTGCTGCGGCTGGCAGGCTTAGCAGATTCCGCCATCGTCGCTGCCAGGGTTGTGTATGTATGTGTGGGGCGGAGTTATCAAAATAGGGGTGAAGTCCTGTTGGGGTATGGGCGTGTTTGTTTTGGTGCTTTGAAATATCAACATCGTTTGGCAAAAATCGCTTAGTGCACCTTTAATCTTATAATGCTATGCCTTTATTCTCAAAATATTATGACTTTATTCTCAAAATATTATGACTTTAATCTCATATTGCTATGACTTTATTCTCAAAATATTACCACTTTAATATCATATGGCTATGACTTTATTCTTGTAATTTAGATTTTATTATAAAAATATTATGACGTTAATCTCATAATATTAATTTTTTTTTTTTTTTTTTTTTTACGTGGCACTAAAACGCCATCATATATAAAAAGAAAAGAAAAAAAGGAACAGGACAGAACAGGAGTGGGAAAACATCTCTCATCAAAATATCTCTCTTATGGCCACATTTGATGTTACTTTACTTGTATAAAAGAATAAAAGACACCATAAAAATCATTGACCTCTCTTTTAACTTTATAATGATGTTTTTGTGAATAATAATTTGTTTTATTTCAAATTTATACTGCAGCAGTGAAACACAGATGTGTGCATTGAGCCTGACATTCACTATATACTTGGCAGAAAAACACAAAATCGGAGCCAAACTTTAAACATGTTTGGACAAAATTATAAAAAAAGGCAAAATAAATGAATAAAATAAAATGTATTAAAAAATTATAGCCGATTTCAATCTAAAAATTATTACAGTCTTCTTATTATTAGCAATTATTTGATGTTAAAAATATTTGGAAGCAATTTTCCATTAAGACATGTCATGTGAGCTCTGGAGACTCACACACTATGACAGTGCAGAAAGGACAGAATCATTAGCGACTTCCATAGAGCTACTGCATAGACACGTCAATAATGCTTTAATGTCAGAACAGAATGAACCTGTAATGATCAGTTTTGAGGAAACCGGGCACCTTCATCTGTTTAAGCAACACCACCATGACCTACAGTACTGTTTGTAGCTGCTCAACAATGATGCAGGTTTCTGACTTGATGAGCTTGATTCTCTGAAAGCAAAGACTTTGTGTACTTATGCAGGGCTGCTTTCAATTACTTTAAGTGGCCGCTGAGAGCGAGAGCTGTTCATTTCTGTGCCGCTTGGCCATGGGGAGTCCATGCATCTTTGTGCCAGTCAGTAGGTTGGCTTTTCAGCACTCAGTCATAAAAACACAACATCGCACATCTCGAAAGATCATAAGACAACAGGCGAGGCAGAATGTGAGATAGATATAGAAGAGACTGAGGCTAGTTGTCACACTCCATGTTTATTAGGTGAATTCAATTTCTGTATAAATATACCTTTAAGGGATAGTTCACCAAAAAATGAAAATTCTGATTTAATTTACTCATTTACATCATTTACACACCCACAGATATTTTGAAGAATGTTGGTAACTAACTAAACATTTGAAGGTAGCCATTGACTTCCATAGTATTTTTCCATGCTATAGAAGGTAATGGCTACCGTCAATTGATTGACAACTTAAGGGTGAGTAAATGGTGACAATTTTCATTTCTGGGTGATCTATCCCTTTAATGTCCATTAGAAAATGGACCGTTATTCCCTTGGAATGGAAAAAAAATGCAGTTAATTTAACACCAGTGTTCTTTTAGAATTATATACATTCAATTAGTATTTAGAATTATTTTATATTAGGTTTTTTTTTTTTTTTTTCATTTTAATTTTAACATGTGACAACTCCTCTAGAGAAAGAGCAAAACGGAAAGAGAAAGAATGAAATCTATAATTCAATTCCCTAAAGTAAATGGTGTCTTAGGGGAAGCTGAGTGTCCTGTGTGGCTAATTTGCTGCAGGTTTCTAGAACACAATCACCTGCCATTTCAATTACTCCAAGATCACTTGTAATTCACTGTATGGATAGAAGACAATCAATGACTATCAGGAGGATTATGCTGCTGTGGCTGGAGACTGAACACAGGCACTCTGGGGGATAGATAAACAGACAGTCGCAGGGTTTGCGGTTGACCACTCCACATATTCGTGAAAGGAAATCCTATTAGCTATAGCACTCGCTTCTATAAATGCTTCTGGTGTCTACCAGCAGGGGCTAACTGGAGCATGCTAAACAGCCAGACATAGACGCCTTGATTTCACTATCCTCAGCAGCAGAGGAGGAGACCAAACAAGGCTTTTCTTGCTCTGTAGAAATAAAATATTTGATATACTGTAATCATAATTAACTAACAATACAAAGCTCCAAAAAGGACAACCAGACCAATTATGAAAACAAAAATTCAGACATCACCATTATTATGATGTCAAAAATATGATTTCATACATACCGTATGTCCACCCATATTTATATATCAAAACATATTCAATAGTCAGCATCATGGTGAAGCATTAGAATTCATTTCATATACAAAGAAAATAGCCTCTTTAAAAACACTATATATAATGTTAAGATAATGTATACTATAATGCATATACTATAGAAATATATATTACAAAATAATAATAATAATATACATATATATATATATATATATATATATATATATAATATTTGTATATTATAATTATTATTATTATTATGTATGACACCATAAATTCAACATGGCTGCCAGAAGTGTTGATGAGCCAAATATGTCTGCAACAGTTTAATCTTCTATTGCAGAAGACAAAAGTGTAACTCTCTCAAAATACAACATTATCAACAACAAAAATATAAGATTAGAAGTTTTATAATTATTTTCTTGGGAAATAAAAAAGCGTACAATATATAAAACGTTGACACTTTTTGACTTGTCAAGCATTCGTTTGATGTAAGATAAAAAAAGTTCTGCCCTAATTTTCCTTCCCTCCTCCAGTGTGTGTTTACCCAGCAGAAATAACACTCATCTTATGTTTTGCTATAGGTTTGATGGTTCAGAGACTTAAATGTCTGAATTGTGCTATTATCTCCAAATGCTGGGAGTAGTTTCTTAGATACGGGAAGCAGCTCGACAAATCCGCTATTTTGGTTTAATGATCTACAGAAGTCTCTGTTGGCTCGGCTAAATTGGTACGCGTGCTTGTGAAAAACTAGCGCATTCTCCATTTGTCATCTCACCAGAACGCTAGCAGAAAGAGTTTGAATTCCACTTTGGGTAGTTGCTAAGTAAATATATCATTCATTCAAGAATTATGCAAATGTTTACAAGGCCTGTGCCACATCTCGATGAATATGAGAACAGAAATGTGGCAAAGACTTGTTTTCCCCTGTGGTACACAAAACAAACCGATAGAGAAACTGACCCTGCAATCTACATACACATTGTAAATGCAGACATTTGATTGCATTATTATTCCGACAGGCAGTATATGTCTGCTGAGAGGATGATTTCCAAACAAGCAAAGATTTTCAGATAAACAGTTTGATTTATTTTTTATTTGTGTGGGCTATACTCTGCAAAAAGCAGCACAATGCTCATTATCATTACCTTGACTAAACTCACCGAGTTACACGTATGCCTTAGCATTTAGGCTGTTTTCAGCATGTTTTGCATTTACAATTCAAAGCCAATGGCAGATCTTGTCAAGAGTGATCAACAGACCACAAACTGTGACTTAGATATCATTAGGAAAGCATATTTCGGTTTCCTTCCACGAAAACTTAAATATAAACAGAAAACAATACACAGGAGAAAAAAATAGGGACAAATGTTTTTAAAGCTGCTATCATTTTTCTAAAAAAAAAAAAAACGAAATAAATACAAAATGAATAAAATAAACAATACATAGTAATAGTAAAAATAAATAGATAAATAAATAGTTAAAAAAACAAACAAATAAACGGTGGATGGATGGTAAGATTTTTAAAAAAGTATCTTATGCTCACCAAGGCTGCATTTATTTGGTCATAAATACAATAAAAACTGTAATATTATGAAATATGATTACAGTTTGAAATAACGGTTTACTATTTTAATATATTTTAAACTGTAATTTATTTCTGAGATAGCAAAGCTGCAGTGTCAAATGATCCTTCAGAAATCATTATAATATGCTGATTATATGCAAAAAAAAAAAACATTATTATTATTAGTAGTAGTAGTATTAATGTTGAAAACAGCACTGCGTAATATCTTTGTGGAAACCATGATATACATTTTATTTTTTCAGGATATTTTGATGAACAAAATTCAAAAGAACATTGTCAGTCCTAAAATTAGTTTTTTTAATTCAACCACAGATATTTTATTTACATAAGTCATTTGCTCATTTAGTCTCCCATGGTTTGTCTATTGTGTTTGTACAATAGCAGTAACACCTTTTGTCAGTTTTGTAATTATATGCAGTCTCAATCGGATTATCTTTGTCATCCAATCGACAGATTCCAGCGCAATCAGAATCAACAATCAAAACACAATGGAAGTGTGAGAGGGTCGAGGGCCGATCTCCTCCCTCCATCACCTCCTGACCAAAAACAAACCACAGGCCATTAGAATTCTCCCCTCGCGGCTTTGATAAAGGGTCTTAGCAGCTTGAATTTTAAGAGCCTAATTTATCAGTGAGAGAGAGAGACAAAAAAACCCCCGCTTCATTTGGAACTGGAAAATATGTTTTTTTTTCACATTTCTGCTCTATTCAAATCAAAAAGCAAAAGCAATGAAACAAACCAGCCAGCTCATTCATATATGAAGCTGCTGTTCTGACACAAGCTCAAGATGCACTCAAATCACTATATTCATGCACGTCACTTTGTGCCATAAAGTTGATTTGACCAATTTTGGTTTCAGCAAGTTCAGTTTGTGTGTACTCCAACCAGACTTTGATGCCACCATCAAAAGTTTGTTAACACTACCTGTGCTTTCACAAGGAAATTCTATTATAAAATACATTTATAAATCCAATTGTCCCATTAGTACACACACACACACACACACACACACACACACACACTTTCATTACTCAAAACTACAGCAGTTGTTCAATAGAAACATTTAACAATTTCTTAGCTAATATTGTTTTTCTTATGTGAAATTGCTTGTTTTTTTCTCTTATTTTAATTCTCTTTAGACAGAAGCATCTGCTAAAGCAGTAAATATAAATCACTGCATTACATCCAATTCTATCTTAATTATTTCCATGGAAAAATATAGATTTGTTGAACAACATAAAATCTTAATGACTTACATCAGAACTGAAAAAGCAAACACATTTTTGTCCAAATTGCTGAACTTTATCATAATAATAATAATAATAATGTGCATTAAGTTTGTCTTGACATTGTGACAAAAACAGATACCATTGTCAGTCACTAAATTAAACCTCAAAGTCATCTCTCTACTATAATGCCGTTTAGGAGGAGTATAAGGAGGAAGTAAGATGCTTCATGTTAATGACATTACTGCTATTTTAGCTATTTTTACTGCAGAACCATGATTTAATTACTCTTAAGAAACGAGTTAAGTATATCTGGAGAGAGGTGTGCTGCACAACCACATGGCATGTAATTGCTTCTCAAATCCCCTGGTGAAGACCTGGTCCAAAAAACATATAAATAAAATAAAATATCATAAACTACTTACAATGGATTAGTTTCACATCCATGAACTACTTATGAGGTGGCAGTAAGTATGGATAAGACTTAAATTGTACTTTTCTCTGAAATGTAATGATCTTTACAGAATTCTGACACTGTGACTAACAATTGACAGGTGCATAATGTCAGTCAAGAATATTTCAAATCTTCTTTTGATTTACTACTATAATAATAAATAATATACTTTATATTATAATATTAAAATCCATTTACTATAATAATACGATAATAAATTAAATTATTTTAAAATTAAATTTTGAATTGTATATTATATAAAAGAAAATATAATAATAATGTTGGCATTAGCAATAAAAAAAATTAAGAAAATTTAAATCTATTACTTAAAAGATTTCAAACTTGTTACTTAAATTTACTAAACTAATAAATAATATAATACACTATATATTAAAATAATATTGTAATAAATTTACTATAGTGATACACACTAATATTTACAGACAAGTTTACATACATTATTTTAATATTTTAATTATACATTTATTTTCTATTATTTAATATATGTTATGTTATTTCATATTTTTATTTAATGATGATGATGATGATTATTATTATTATTATTGTCATAAGCAAAAGACA
>NW_015536561.1:601695-605034 GCF_001515605.1 Sinocyclocheilus anshuiensis
ACACACACACACACACACACACACACACACACACTTTCATTACTCAAAACTACAGCAGTTGTTCAATAGAAACATTTAACAATTTCTTAGCTAATATTGTTTTTCTTATGTGAAATTGCTTGTTTTTTTCTCTTATTTTAATTCTCTTTAGACAGAAGCATCTGCTAAAGCAGTAAATATAAATCACTGCATTACATCCAATTCTATCTTAATTATTTCCATGGAAAAATATAGATTTGTTGAACAACATAAAATCTTAATGACTTACATCAGAACTGAAAAAGCAAACACATTTTTGTCCAAATTGCTGAACTTTATCATAATAATAATAATAATAATGTGCATTAAGTTTGTCTTGACATTGTGACAAAAACAGATACCATTGTCAGTCACTAAATTAAACCTCAAAGTCATCTCTCTACTATAATGCCGTTTAGGAGGAGTATAAGGAGGAAGTAAGATGCTTCATGTTAATGACATTACTGCTATTTTAGCTATTTTTACTGCAGAACCATGATTTAATTACTCTTAAGAAACGAGTTAAGTATATCTGGAGAGAGGTGTGCTGCACAACCACATGGCATGTAATTGCTTCTCAAATCCCCTGGTGAAGACCTGGTCCAAAAAACATATAAATAAAATAAAATATCATAAACTACTTACAATGGATTAGTTTCACATCCATGAACTACTTATGAGGTGGCAGTAAGTATGGATAAGACTTAAATTGTACTTTTCTCTGAAATGTAATGATCTTTACAGAATTCTGACACTGTGACTAACAATTGACAGGTGCATAATGTCAGTCAAGAATATTTCAAATCTTCTTTTGATTTACTACTATAATAATAAATAATATACTTTATATTATAATATTAAAATCCATTTACTATAATAATACGATAATAAATTAAATTATTTTAAAATTAAATTTTGAATTGTATATTATATAAAAGAAAATATAATAATAATGTTGGCATTAGCAATAAAAAAAATTAAGAAAATTTAAATCTATTACTTAAAAGATTTCAAACTTGTTACTTAAATTTACTAAACTAATAAATAATATAATACACTATATATTAAAATAATATTGTAATAAATTTACTATAGTGATACACACTAATATTTACAGACAAGTTTACATACATTATTTTAATATTTTAATTATACATTTATTTTCTATTATTTAATATATGTTATGTTATTTCATATTTTTATTTAATGATGATGATGATGATTATTATTATTATTATTGTCATAAGCAAAAGACATAATGGTCAAGAGTTAAACCTATTCAAAATAGTATTCTAATTAACTAATAACTAATTCTTTAAATTGACTTTACTAATTAATAATTTAACATAGTACATATGATATTTCAATAAATTTGCTACAACAATATACACTAATATTTAAATTAAAGTATTAATAAATACATTTATATATTTCATTATTTAATGTTTAAAAGATAATATTTAAAAGATAATAATAATAATAATAATAATAATAATAATAATAATAATTATTATTATTATTATTTATTAATTACGTAAAAAAAAATTGCCATTTGCAAACAAGTTTTTTTTTAGATCTCAATGGCATGCATTAATTTCAAGAAAATGCACCATGAATCTTCTACCCTCAACAAAATGTCTGGCTCCTCAAAAAGCTCAGGAAAAAATGAGTTAAAAAAATTGTAGTCCAAAGTTCTGGAAATAATTAAATTTGCAGATTAGAAGGGCAAGCTGCGTGCCGCATGTTGGGCGAGGGAGTGTGCGTGTCTGCGTGTGACGGCAGGGGACAGCGATGCAATCAGCTCTCTCCTGGGAGACGTCCATCACTGCACAAGGATACACAGCTCTTGTTTACAGTGTGTGCTCTCACAAACTATTACAGACACCTCATAAGAGATCTGCCAGCAAATATCTCCTAGAAGGCATTAAAATTAACGCCACTCAAAAGCTGTTTGCAGCCCACTTTTCAAGCTCTTATCTTCCCCACTCTCCTCTGCCTCTGCGTCTGAATGCATGCTAGTAAAAGATGTGCAGAGGTAGTTTCATTTTACAACACATCCTGCTATCAAGCCTGTTCATGCGGGGACTGTAACACAGGGAACAGCAGCTCTGAATTTTAAGTATGCTTATAATGATTCTTTTGGAGAGTCTGTCCAATTGTGCATTAATAATTAAACGTGCAACTGAACAACTGAGAAATATGAAGTTCTGGCAAACTTTCAGAGGTACAGAACAATTAGTGCAGCTTCCCTACGGTCGATCGGTTCAGTGATTTTGGTGGAATATTTAGAAATTAATTCTGATGATGACATTCCTTGGATAAACAAAGGAACTAAAATGTCGATTTATCACATAAACTTAGAATTGGATTAAATTATGTAACAAATTTTGCTGCCTTCAGAGCTATAAGAGCCACTTTCATGTTTTTGAGTTATCATATCGATTACAAGTGCAGTATGGAGTACCACAAAGCTCAGTACTAGGGCCGTTGCTTTTCATGCTTTACATGCTACCCTTGGGAGATATCATCAGGAAACATGGTGTTAGCTTTCACTGTTACGCTGATGATACTCAGCTCTATATTTCTTTGTGGACAGACAAAACATACCAATTTGCAAAACTAACAGAATGCATAATTGATATAGAAAACTGGATGACTAGTAATTTCCTACTTCTAAATTCTGAAAAAAAAAACAAAAAAAAACAAAGGTCTTAATTATTCAATAAACAAACTCCGGCTGGTTCAAAATGCAGCAGCTATAGAGTTCTTACTAGAACCAGGAAGTATGATCATATTAGCCCGGTTCTGTCAACACTGCGCTGGCTCCCTATTGAACATTTATACATTTTAAAATCTTGCTAATTACTGAAACCCTGAATGGTTTAGCTCCTCAGTACTTGAGCGAGCTCTTATCGCATTATAGTCCTTCACATCCGCTGTGATCTCAAAACTCTGGCCATTTGATTATACCTAGAATATAAAAATCAACTGCGGGTGCCAGATCCTTTTCTTATTTAGCTCCCAAACTCTGGAACAATATACCTATTTGTTCGGGAGGCAGACAGAATCTGTCAGTTTGAATCTAGATTAAAGACCCATCTCTTTAACCTGGCATACACATAACACGCTATCACATTTCTAGAATTCAAATCCGTTAAAGGATTTTTAGGCTGCATTAATTAGGTCAACCGGAACTGGGAACACTTCCCATAACAACCCTCTACATTGCGAATAAATCACTCGCATATGCGACTAAATCTTCACTCTGGGCGACTAAATGATGTCTAATATTAGCCAATTGCTAATAAATTCTCAGATTTT
>NW_015536561.1:605052-606778 GCF_001515605.1 Sinocyclocheilus anshuiensis
TCAAAAACGAAAGAGATTCTTTCAATAGTCATAGATCTTCTTCTGAGTATTATTAATTCATAACTGTCATTAGGATATGTCCCAAAAACCTTCAAACTGGCTGTTATTAAGCCTCTAATTAAAAATAAAAACCATAACTTGATCCTAAATAATTTGTTAATTACAGACCAATCTCAAATCTCCCCTTTATGTCAAAGATACTAGAAAAGGCAGTAACCTCACAACTATGTTCCTTCTTGAAGAAAAATGGTATCTTTGACACTATTAACCACAACATTCTTTTGAATAGACTATAAAATTATGTTGGCATTAGAGGAATTGCATTGGCAAGGTTCAAATCTTACTTAACTGACCATCATCAGTTTGTAGCAGTGAAAGATGAGGTAACATAATGATCACAAGTGCAGTATGGAATACCACAAGGCTCAGTACTAGGACCGCTGCTTTTCACACTTCACATTACGCTTTGGAAATATCATCAGGAAACATGGTGTTAGCTTTTACAGTTATGCTGATATGGTTCCACGGTTTTGCACAGTTATGCTGAGGGAATCTATCAGATTTATATTTCTTTGCAGCCTAACAAAGCATACCAATTTGCAAAACTAATGGAATGCATAGTTGATATAAAAAACTGGATGACTAGTAATTTCCTACTGCTAAATTCTGAAAAAACTGAGGTTTTAATTATTGGACCAAAAACCTCTGCGTGTAATAACCTAAAACACTGTCTAACACTTGAAGGCTGCTCTGTTAATTCCTCGTCATCAATTAGGAACCTAGGTGTGCTATTTGATAGCAATATTTCCTTTTGAAAACCATGTTTCTAGCATTTGTAAAACTGCATTTTTCCATCTTAAAAATATCTAAATTATGACCTATGCTCTCCATGTCAAATGCTGAAATGTTCATGACCTCAAGGTTAGATTATTGTAATGCTTTATGGGGTGGTTGCTCTGTGCGCTTAATAAACACACTCCAGCTGGTCCAAAATGCAGCAGCTAGAGTTCTTACTAGAACCAGGAAGTATGATCATATTAGCCCGGTTCTGTCAACACTGCGCTGGCTCCCTATTGAACATTTATACATTTTAAAATCTTGCTAATTACTGAAACCCTGAATGGTTTAGCTCCTCAGTACTTGAGCGAGCTCTTATCGCATTATAGTCCTTCACATCCGCTGTGATCTCAAAACTCTGGCCATTTGATTATACCTAGAATATAAAAATCAACTGCGGGTGCCAGATCCTTTTCTTATTTAGCTCCCAAACTCTGGAACAATATACCTATTTGTTCGGGAGGCAGACAGAATCTGTCAGTTTGAATCTAGATTAAAGACCCATCTCTTTAACCTGGCATACACATAACACGCTATCACATTTCTAGAATTCAAATCCGTTAAAGGATTTTTAGGCTGCATTAATTAGGTCAAGGTTTAACTCTCTGTCAAGCAATCTGTGCTATTTTTTAGTTCATCTGAATGGATGTGCAACGCACTATTTGACGTACCGTAAACTCTAGTGTGAAGGCGCACGAAAAAGCGTTAAAAAAACATCACTTCTGGCAATCTCATTGGCTGGTGCTCACCTGTTATCGTCCCTGTTTTGATTTCAGCAAATCAGTTCAAGCGAACGCACACAACCTGATTAATATTCATGAATCCAGTAGCCCATTAATCCTTAGTGCATTTTATATTGTTCTTATTAATTCATATCATTATCTATCAG
>NW_015536561.1:607314-609530 GCF_001515605.1 Sinocyclocheilus anshuiensis
CGCATGTCTAGTTGACATGGTCTTCACTGACATTCAGGGTTGTAGAGGTCGTCTCTAGGTGCTGATCCACCATCTGATCTGGATATGGATCCAAATGGCTATGGTGAATCAGCACCTAGAGACGACCTCTACAACCCTGAATGTCAGTGGAGACCATGTCAACTAGATGAGCCCTAGAGACAGACCCCCTGGGAAGACCTCGTCAACTAGACGGCCATCGGCACAAGACCACGAGGAGGCCAGAAGAGAACTCGCCCCCCGACTGAGCCTGGTTTCTCCCAAGGTGTTCACCGATTGAGCTTTGATTCCTTGCCACTGTCGCATTTGGCTTAGTTGGGGACACTTAATTTTTGGCAATATTGTTGCCAAAGAGAACTGAACTGAGCTGGATGATGACATCACTAAATCAACAATGATTTTACCTGAAAATTTACTGTTTACTATAGTCCTCCTACATTATCTACACATTATTTTCCCGTTTAACACTGTAAAACTGCTTTGACACAATCCGTATTGTATAAAGCACTATATAAATAAAGGTGACTTGACTTTTGTGAGTCTGCAGTCAGAAATACATGAAGGCATTGCTTTCTTGATAAATAAAATTACTAAAAAGTGTAGTACAAAAAATGTAACATTCATTTAGCATGAATATAATAAACAATTATACAATAAAAAGTATGCAGTTAACAGCCTCTGACCAATCTATAAAAAAAAAAAAAAAGATTTGCTGCCTCTGTATATATATATATATATATATATATATATATATGTGTGTGTGTGCGTGTGTGTGTGTCTGTTATACAAATTAATCATCAATATAATTACACATATTAATTATATTGACCAAAGGATTATTATTGACCAAATAATTACTTCAGAAGAGTTATACTTGACCAAACAATTATTAGAATAAGTAAGAATTATTATTGAGAATAAATAAATAAATACATTTCAAGGTCCTTGTTTACAAATATTTTGGGTAGTTATACAAAACAAAGAGCAACTTTTCCTGAACCTACTGTAGGCTATTATCAACAAACAGCTCAATGACACTGCTAAGGCTCACTGAAAATTTAAGAGAATTACATGAAAACTCAAGGAGCAATCTGCACACAAAAAATGTGAAAACTGGTTGTAATAAGTTAATAATATCTAATATTTAAATTTAAAAAACCTGCTCTCCCTCAGACAAATAAAAGGATGAAGACTGCCTTGGAAAGCAGCATGCCTATTTCGCTCTAAAGACTTCTTAAATGGTTTAAATAAATTGAAATGAAGCAAGCTAACTGGCAGTTTCAACCTTCCTCAGTTTCCTGAAGGGCGACTGTCATTTCAGAGTGGATTAACAAGTTAATGTAGTTTGTGGTAACTTTTGATGGAATACGTTTCACAAGTCAGCTCAATTCTCATTGTTGGAATAGCTGGAGGTGCTGGGTGAATCTGAGGACAATTGCAAATGGATGAAACAGGCCAACTGGCATGTAAATTTGGTTGGGATTGTAGAGGAAATCTTTAGAATTATAATAATCAACTGCAGTTATTATTATTTAGCGTTATTTGTTGTTGTTCTTGCCCGTTTGTTTGTTTGTTTGTTTACACTTCTAAAGATCTCCTTTGTGTCTCACAATCCAATATGTTTCATGGTTTACTAAGCTTTCAACTTCAAGACTTTGGCGAACCGTTCTGATGTGGGGGAAGAAAAGAAATCGAGCTTGGGAGGAATTACAGAGCGAGCCAGAACATACCACGGGGACTCATTTCCAAACTGCGTAATGAAAGAACCGAACAAATGTGTCAAGCTGTAATGTAAGATGTCATGAAAGGTCTGGAGACGTTCAAAGCCGTTTTTATGAGAGCTTGTTATCTTCTAAGGGTTCCGGCATTAAAAGCGGCATTTGGCCGTCTTTAGTTCAATAGATAATAAAACACTTGCTGTTAAGTGACGTCATCAGAAAGTGTTTCTAAAGAGAATAAAATTGGGGTCAGATGCAAAAATTAAACCTTTTAATTTCGACGCATGGCCTTTGATAGAAGCCCATCATGGAACCTATTCAAAAAAGTCATGCTTTATTATTAGAAAATCAATTCTGTGGACTTTTTAGGGCAAAAAAGCTGAACTTTTGACACACAAGATATGATAGACCTTAAAGGGATAGTTCACCCAAAAATGAAAATTTGATGTTTATCTGCTTACCCCCAGGGCATCCAAGATG
>NW_015536561.1:610288-610951 GCF_001515605.1 Sinocyclocheilus anshuiensis
GATTGGATTCATCTGAAAGAAGGAAGTCATATACGCCTAGGATGGCTTGAGGGTGAGTAAATAACATCAAATTTTCATTTTTGGGTGAACTATCCCTTTAATATGAAGAAAGCCGGAGTGTTCCTGTGAGCCGTCGGGTTTTATTTCACATCTAGCAGGTATTGAGTGTTCTGTCGGCTACTTTTCATTCGGAAGTGCATAACCAAAAGTGTTGGGCAGGAAAATAGCATCCATATGAGTGTGAATTTGCTTCCCTCACAGAGGAGTTACAAACAAAAAGGGCTTCCTGTCAGCTCTTGAAGTGCTCGCTTCTCTTTTGTGTCTGGGGCTTGAGGTGAATTAACCGTGACTTTGTCTGGGATGATTTTGGATGTGTGGCGTCAGTAGAGCCGGCTGTCCTGGACTGACTCACATAAAGCACAATGAAAGCAGCATGGAGAGGAGAGTGAGGCGGTGCATAATACGACTCGAGCTGTGAAACCGCTGGTCACTACTTTTGAGTGGAAAGTGATATCCATCTGTTGTCATCTGCTGTGTTGGCTGTCAAAAGAAACTGATCAAATCACTACAGACCTTAAAGCAGAAAAGACGTCCTTAATAGAGACACTTTCTCTCTCTCCTTCACACACACACACACACACACACACACACACACACACACAC
>NW_015536561.1:611082-631672 GCF_001515605.1 Sinocyclocheilus anshuiensis
AATATTACAATATATAGCCAAAAAAAAAAAAAAAATCCTTGTAAGATCTGATAAAGATAACATTTATCAATGTTAATAAAATATTATTGAGTGCACAATAGATGTTATAAATATAAATATAATATAGGAATATAAAAATAAACATTTATCCATCCATTTACCAAACTGTTTGTCCTATGTAGGTCACAGGGATGTTGCCACTAAAACAAACATAAAAATTAAATAATAATAATAAAAAATAAATATATAACATATATAACATAATAAACAAACATAAAAATACAGAATAAATAATACATTAAAATAAATATAAAATAATAAAAATAATAAATAAATATTCAATATTGGCCTATCAATCAATCCATCCATCCATCCATCCATCTATCTGTTACATGAATGGTTAAATGTTGACCAAATACCTTGTTCTTGTTTCATATTAAAAGTGTGTTTGTCTACGTCAGTAAAAAAAAAGATGAGCTGTATTCTACATCCATCTAAGAAGAGCTGATCTGAATCAGACAAGGCTCGTAAGCAGCATTCTGCAGTTGCGTATAATTCAGTTATGCAATACTCTCGGGTACGACCAGTCAAGTTTACCGTTTTCTCTTCAGTAATATGAAGACGAGGGGAACAATAGAAACATTGTGAAATCCTTGAGAAGAGAGAGGGGTGGGATAATCTCCTCAGAACACTGAGCGCTCTGTGTGGACAAGATGTAACAATTCAAAACGCACACAATAGGGATTTAATTGAACTTCGTAGAAATCAATAGCTCAGCTTTGGTCCATTTCATTCCATGACAGAAATCAAGACTCTAACTTGAGGATGCTGGGGAATGGAAAATAGAGGGAGAGGGGAGAGAACGAGTGTGTGTGGAGAAGAAAGGAGATGGAGAGACGAAAGGAAAACAGAGAAAGTGGCAGTGCTCCCAGGAAACCCCTTTAGTGGCAAATTGAAAACTTGAAAGGCAGCTGATGCACTCTGAATGAATCTCTGTCCACGTCCCACAGCTCAAGATCATATTTAAAAAGCCAGAGTAAAATGGCAGCCTGACTTGGCAACAGCAACCCTGCAATATGACTCTTAAAGGTCACTAACAAGGTAACTTTGTCAGTAATCTCATTATGCTAATATTATAACGTGGTACAAAGCTTAGAAAGCACTACTGTATAGATATCCTTCATTCTTTTTTACAGTACTATGCAAAACCGAACTGAAGGTAATTACGTCACTGTTCTATTTGCACACTGAATTGCAAATAATCATCTTTCTTGCTTTTATTTGCATACTGAATTCTCACATAACTAGCCATGTACAGACTGAACACAAGCCACAGACAGAAAACGAGAATGGTCATGACAACAACAAAACATCTCTAACGTGGCATTTTATTAATCCAAAACCAACTGCTAAAATTTAAATTTACATTTACTCTCATGTAGTTCATCTTATCGCACATTTCTGCAATTAATTGAGCTCCAAACTACCTAATTTACTCCATCTACAACTCGTTTTGTAGATAATTTCAGCATTACATTTATTTATTTTCAGTGTTGGGGAAAGTTACTTTTAAAAAGTAATGCATTACAATATTTTCATTACTCCCTAAGAAAAGTAACTACAGGTGCATCTCAATAAATTAGAATGTCGTGGAAAAGTTCATTTATTTCAGTAATTCAACTCAAATTGTGAAACTCGTGTATTAAATAAATTCAATGCACACAGACTGAAGTAGTTTAAGTCTTTGGTTCTTTTAATTGTGATGATTTTGGCTCACATTTAACAAAAACCCACCAATTCACTATCTCAACTAATTAGAATATGGTGACATGCCAATCAGCTAATCAACTCAAAACACCTGCAAAGGTTTCCTGACACACATTTACAAAGCTAGCTAAATATGGACTTTCCACTGACATTTAGTGTTTTACGAATTGTTTAGCTTTAAACTTAGTGACTGAAGACTCAGCCTAACTCTAACCTTTAAATACAATTGACTTTTTAATTATTTATTTTTCTGATGTTCTTTTGGGTCAGTTCTTTTCCGCCAATAATTATTTTCATGTTATTGCTCATAATTGATTAATGGCTGATATTAAAATGTTATATTATTTTGTCTAAATAATAAATAAAGAAATAAATACAAATTCTAAAACCTAATATCGGTCATTTTAAATGCCACAAGTGAATTGATCAATTACAATATTACAATATATAGCCAAAAAAAAAAAAAAAATCCTTGTAAGATCTGATAAAGATAACATTTATCAATGTTAATAAAATATTATTGAGTGCACAATAGATGTTATAAATATAAATATAATATAGGAATATAAAAATAAACATTTATCCATCCATTTACCAAACTGTTTGTCCTATGTAGGTCACAGGGATGTTGCCACTAAAACAAACATAAAAATTAAATAATAATAATAAAAAATAAATATATAACATAAATACAAAAATAAACAAACATAAAAATACAGAATAAATAATACATTAAAATAAATATAAAATAATAAATATTCAGTATTAGTCTATCTATCTATCTATCTATCTATCTATCTATCTATCTATCTATCTATCTATCAAAAAAAGATGGTACAGATAAATCATGGAACCCAAATTTTACATGATTTGTCAAATGTTGCAGTTATTTCAATCCAATACGTTGTTCTTGCTTAATATTAAAAGTTTGTTTGTCTATGAAAGTAAAAAAATGAGCTACATTCCACATCCATCAAGAGCTTAGCTGAATCTGACAAGGCTCGTAAGCAGCATTCTGCAGTTGCGCATAATTCAGTTACGCAACACTCTCGGGCAGAACCAGTCAAGTTTACCGTTTTCTCTTCAGTAATATGAAGAAGAAGGGGGAACAATAGAAACGTTGTGAAATCCTGGAGAAGAGAGAGAGGGGTGGGATAATCTCCTCAGAACACTGAGCACTCTGTGTGGACAAGATGTAACAATTCAAAACGCACACAAAAGGGATTTAATTGAACTTCGTAGAAATCAATAGCTCAGCTTTGGTCCATTTCATTCCACGACAGAAATCAAGACTCTAAGTGAATTTTAACTTGAGGATGCTGGGGAATGGAAAAAAAGAGAGGGAGAGGGGAGAAAAAGAGTATGTGTGGAGAAGAAAGGAGTTGGAGTGACGAAAGGAAAACAGCGAAAGTGGCAGTGCTCCCAGGAAACCCCTTTAGTGGCAAAATGAAAACATGAAAGGCAGTCGATGCACTCTGAATGAATCTCTGTCCATGTCCCTCAGCTCGAGATCATATTTAAAAAGCCAAAGTAAAATGGCTGCCTCCCTTTGCAACTGCAACTCTGCAATATGCTAAATCTGCAAAACATCTCTAATGCGGAATTTTTATTTATCCAAAACCAAATCCTAAAATTTAAATTAACATTTACTCTCATGCAGTCACTAATCTAGTTCATCTTATCACACATTTCTGCTCCAAATTCTGCTCCAAACGACCTAATTTACTCAGTCTACAGCCTTACATTGATGTATTTTTAGTTTTTACAAACTTTTAATAATCTAAAACGGTTTAATCTCCCATTGATTTAATGCTCGACTGACATCCATTTAAAAGCAGACAATATATAAAATAATACAATAAAACTATTAATATAAAATGTACACTATTTTTTTTTTTTTTTTTTCAAAACAGTGACATATAAAAGCTATATATAAAATAATTACAAGTGAAATTGAGATGATTGTTATTGTAGACCTTCTTCAGAAAATCTGGCTCAAATAATCATAAAAAGTTAACCATTATTGGAGAACCTCCATCAACTTTCCAAATCATAATTTCAAAAAAACTGGCTATTCCTTTGCTGCTGTGGGCTTATTCCTTCAGGAAATGTACATCTAGGGCTGCACGATAATTCGAAATGGAATCGAGATCGCGATTCGACAGAAGCTGCGATTGTCCGATTAATCGTGCAGCTCTATGTACATCTAGCTCTTATTTTCATTCTGCTCCACCGAAGCGGAATCGTTATCATAATATAGTTACAGACCATTACAGTTATCGAATATAAATCCCACAAGGCCAGCAGAATGTGCACATAACAAAAAGTGTCTGTTAGTATGCTAAATTCCAATAATAAAATACAGATTTATCTTTCAAATGAACAGTCTTACTTAAATAGGAGCAGAAAATGATTCAAATATCCATTGTTTTTAACATTTTGTTTAAGGCTATGTTTCTAATTAGACTCTGTGGTATTTGTGGTATTAAATCTGAAATATCTGTGTCTGAAGCAAACCCAGTAGAGGAGTACTGTTTTAAAGTATTGACTTTAAACCTTTGATTTAGAAAAAAAAAAAACTTTTTATTGTTGTCTCTTTTGATGAGTTTTGAAGCCCTAGATGTGTCTGTGGTCAAAATACATTCATTTAAAACTCACTTATTGGAATTGTTGTGGAGAAGCCTGTCGTCCAGGTCTAACAGGGCATATGCGTGGTGAATCAGATGGCTGTTATAATGGATGGCGTTACTCCTGAGGGTGAGAAGACTCTGGCTGAACTTCATTCCCATCTCCTCCAGCTCCCGCGTCCCTGTCTGCAACCCCTGCGAGGTGAAGACATTCGAGATTGACAGTTGAGATTTATGATTGACAGACTGACTGATTGGGGCTGTCAAACTACATTTACAGACTTGTTTCTTAATTCTGGAGATGTTTTGTAAGTGGAGACATTTGCTCTGTGAATACTTGTACAAGAAAATATATGAATGACACTGAATTAAATCACAAAATGTCAGTAAACTACAAGTCAAGCTAAACATTAGACAAGAAGTTTGATTCAAAACAAAACAAATGACAAAAACGAATTAAAAAATGCAAAACAAACCAAAATAAAAACACAAAACAAAAAGAAAACAAAAAACAATGCAAAACAAATAACAAACAATGCAAAATAAAAACAAAACAAAACAAAACACAGAGCAAACAAAAAAAACAGGGCAAAAAAAAAAAAAACACCAAAATAAAAACAAAAACAAAACAAAATATAATAAAAAATATAAAATATAAAAATATAATCTCATATAATGCATTGTTCCGGAAACAACCATTAATGGAAATCCAGACACTAACAATATTTTCTGCCACTGGTAAACGAACACAGCGCAGGCATTGAAACGGTCATGCTTTTCTAGGCACACAAAACCCTGCAATAACCCAAAGTCCTGACCCAGTGGTTCAATGAGCTGTGGATTACTGCAGGTTAACAAAATCAATAAATCTGCTGTGTCTCCATGTTTCTTCAGCGCTCCACTCACCAGTGAAACCAAAACAAAGAAGCTTGTGGAGCTTTATTCTGCTCGTCCACGTCATTATTTTTGTTTCCATCAAATTCATGTTTCAATCAAACAAACCAAAGCATCCATATGTATTTATTGTATACAATAAATGTCTAGAAATAAACTAAGGACATTTTATAAAATATAACAAGTATCTATGGCTTTGACACAACATTATTTAGTTTTCAGTGAGTAGTCGACATTAAATATTTGTAGGAAGCTGACATGGCCTACTATACTCCATCTAAAACTATTTTAATCTGCATTTTATAATTTATTATAATTATTATGCATGCAGCTTTCATGGTTTCTAAACATTTTGGAAAATAAAATTCCATGATTTTTTCATTACTCTTTCCATTCACTCATAATTACTATTTTAATAAAAAATGATTTATAAATAGATTTATATAACTACTTTATGGTACAAATGTCTCCAATAAGTCATAATTGTAAAATCTAGTAAATAAACAGTATCTGTCGGTTCCCAGCTGTCACTTCCATGAATTTTCTAGGCCTAGACCATTTTTAAAATTACTTCATATTTCCTTGATGCGTGTTAATTAAAAGATACATAAAGAAACAATTCACTGAAATGTAAAATTATTTCAGAGGAGCAGTTGGGAAGATTTTTGGTGAAAAAAAAAAGCTAAACTTCAGTTTGTTCATATGATTTCAGAATGCTTAAACAAGTAAATTAAAAAAAGTAGTCAGAAGACTTAGAAAAACATGAACTAATAATAACAAAAAATAATGAATAAAAATTGCAAAAAATAATAAATAAATACACCTTGGTGACCACTAATACAAATATATACATATATATTTAGAATATATATGTACACACACACACACACACACACACACACACATACATATACATATATATATATATACCTAAAATCTATGAATGGTTGTCAGTGTTTTGAAAATGAAATCCAGTGAAGACATGCATCAGTGCAGTCAGTCATAAAATGAACAGTCTAACAACATGAAAACATGAATAATTACAAGCTGTTCCTTCCATATCATATCGATTCTTGCCCAAATAAAGTCTTTAACCTTGCCTGTTTCAACGATCAGTTTTCTACATAACAGTTTAACAACATAATGATTGCAGATTATTTCGCCAAGAAGCAGCTGCACCTGCTCGCTCGAGCATGTTATTAGTGTGTGAACGCTGCACGCTTCTCCTGAGAACATGCGGCGGCAAATCCCCAGGAGCCCTTCATTCACTGCAACCTCGGCCTGGTGAAATTGAGCCCGGTTTCACTGCAACACAATCTCCATTAGAGACAATTCATTAAGAGCAACCGTGGCTCGCAGGGTCATGTTGAAATCAAGTGAGAAAAAGGTGTCACAATTTTTACGATGAGCCACCCCCCATTATTTAGTCTGTATCTTTCACCCCGTGTGATACCGACATCCCTTCTCTCTCTCTCTCTCTCTCTCCCCATGCACGAGCCTTGATGCTGTAGATAAGTGAGTCTTGGTTGTGAACTCAGCAGGCCAGATGAGTCAGAAGGGAGTTAGCGTCAGCGCTAATAACTTACGAATCTCGCCACACTCTGGGGAAGCGGCCAAATTAATGGGAAGCTGTGTAAGGAAGAGAATGATGGGCGAGCAACACCAGGCACACCTACCCACACCTGACCTTAACATGATCAAGAGACACAGCGTACAAATGCATACGCATGTCCATACCGCAGACACAAACTCACTCTGTCAAGATGGCCGCAAACAAACAGACGTTTACCGCAGCATCGCTCTAACCCGCCAACGAGATTCTGAGGTGCTGAAAGCGAAGGAGAACTGCTCAGTATGTGTTCTGGGTATCGCTCTTCAATAATTTAGAGGCAAACCGGGGGTCACATGTGTAGAATGCATAGGGCCCGGGCTGTTTGCTCAGAGTCGAAAATCGATTCTCACCATGTTTGCATTGAGCTGACGCACAGCCCTTTAACTTCCGCTCGGATGTGATCGGTCATATCAGAACACTTGCTCTTGTGTGTTTCGAGTGGAAGCTGAACCATCTGCTATGCTTGCATGTAGCTAATTGCAAAATAAGTACAGCAAATACATTACATTAATTACATTCAATCGCATTATTTAGTGAAATTCGATAAATAGCCTAATAAATAACAACCATATCTAACATTGTTTTGTATTCAAAAATAAATAAAACACTGATATAACATGAATAAAAATGTGTTTTTATGTGGAAGAGCGTCTCGGTTACGTATGTAACCCTCGTTCCCTGAAGGAGGGAACGGAGACGTCACGTCGGCTGACCGACGAAATTGGGATCTCAATTAGAGGTGTGGCATCCTCCTGGGCGCTGGCTCGTGGCGCCTCGCTGGCAGATATCTGTAGAGCTGCGGGCTGGGCGACCCCTAAGTGACGTCGGGAGTGACCGACTGAAAGGGAACTTCAGATCAGTTGCTCATATGCAACATGTTCAGTTCAAACACTAAAACGTTCATCAGATGTTCATCAGAACAACATGATGTTTTGTGACATTTACTGTATGATTCAGAAGGCACATGAACCTGCTCTGTTTAGGATTTCAGATTTGCACACAGTTTTTACAGAATTAATTCCCATAAAATTGACAGTCGTTTTTTTGGGGAGGGAAAAAAAACAGGCCAGGCCAGTTTCAAAAACCGGGTTACAGAAGTCGTCGGCAGTGCTACACAGGATTTGCTCGAGAAGGATTTGTCATTTTGTTTTAGACCACACAATCAACAATGTCACCAAAGAAGTGTGTTTTTGGTTGCGATGGAAAGATAACCTTGGTCAACTTCCCAAAGAACCCAGTGTTAAGGGAACAGTTTGTTTCGCCGGGGCAGCAACAGAGCTGTGCAAGTATATTTGTTTGTTCCTGGCATTTTGGAGACTAATGTTTTATGAATAAATTAAAATTGTAATCAATAAAGTTTTTGTTACTGTTTTATTTATATCGATGTCACAGCTTGCAGATGATTGCTATGCAAAAGCTTTGTGTGCTTTTGAGTCTTTAGCTCCGCTTGTTGGCCAAGCATTCATGTCTGAGTCTGTGTCCTTGCATTATGTGTTGTGTGTCCATTTACAGAAAAGAAAAAAAAAAAAAAAGGATATTTGCAGGCATCAGAGCTGATTAACTGGTTGATCTAATTAAGTAAGCAAGTTAGTTTTCAACCAGTTAACAGGAATGTGAAGCATTGATTTAACACTTGCTGAGGCACTAAAGCACAACAAATGAAACACAAATATGACTCACATAATAGACGATTCCCAAACACAGACAAATACACACAGTTTGCACGCTCTTGTTTGCAAATTAACCAATCTAAATCACTGTGATCCTAGACTGTTCTATTTCTGTGTGACAGGGAGAGGGAAAAATAAAATAAAAAGAGCCACTCGCTCACTTATGCAGCAAAGCGTTTTGGTCGGTGGGGGCAAATTCTTTGTTTATTGGAGTGACCGTTTTTCCCTTTGATAAGGCCAGAGTTGAGGAGAGCCAAGCAGGCAGCAGGAAGACTGCCAAAACTGCATACAGGCATGGCAGCTATCATGCCCTTTCAGAGGGCCCAAGCCATTAGAGAGGTAAATTACCCCTCCTGATAGCTCTTATTAACTCTAAGCTAATCTCAGTGGCATACAGCTTGATCACCATGGCTCTGTGCCAGTGAATAGACTGGTATCAATCGCAGAAAATGGCCTCATGGCAGCACATTATTATTTTTTCTATTTTTCTATTTTATTGTTATTATTATTGGAGCATTATTGTTGGATGGATGAAAGCACATTCACAGGGATGTGAAAACTATATTATATATATATATATAAACATTGTTCAAGAAAAAAAAAAAGTCTAAAGGTCTATTCACACCGTGGTCAATAACTATATTGACAACTATATTAGCAAGCACATCAACGCACAATAATTGTCTGTTTATTATAATGTGCGCTGCTGTTATGTTGTCTATCACTTTAAACGTGCAAACTCTTTCAGGTCTTGGCTCTGATTGGCTGTCAATGTTTGTATCATTCATCAGCTGGAAAAAAATCATTCTGAAAGTGATTCCAACAGTATTTTTCCTCTGTGTCATTATTGTTATAGCTATGGTGTGGAAGTCCCTATTTCATATAATTAGAATGATTATAAAAACATTATAGTTATCATGATTGGTGTGAATGAGCTTTAGGCTTACAATAATAGTTTATATTTTGAATGGTTGAGAGCAGGGGCGTAGATTACGTGGGGGACGTGTGTCCCCCACTTTTGATATCATGTAAATTCGTCCCCCGCACTTTTTCGGGCAAGTGTGTTCGCATAGAGGTTTTCAAGAGCTGGTGTGAATAAATATAGATTTAAATTCAAAGAGACAGGATAGTCTGTGCATGATCTGATGTTTTATTCGGACCCAGAATAAGGCCAGATGAACATCACGGAACACAAAACACTCCGTGCAGTGTATGTTACACTCATACTCGAAGCCAGAGGGCGCTCTCGCGCAGAAAGTCATACCAGGAAATTCCTAATATGGAAAAAAGCATTCAGTTATCGCTGTATGAAAACAGTCGTTTTCACAGAAAAACAGAAACGTATAAACAAATCATTATTATTGGTTATTGTCCAGCAGTTATCTGATTTCTAAGCCAATTAAAGCTAGAAATTAGAGAAAAATTTAAGTTGCCTATACACTACCAGTCAAAACTTTTGAACAGTAAGATTTTAAATGTTTTTTAAAGAAGTCTCTTTAGTTCACCAAGCCTGCATTTATTTGATCCAAAGTACAGCAAAACAGTCAAAATTATAAATATTTTTACTAGGCTATTTCAAATAACTGTTTTCTATTTGAATATATTTTAAAATGTAATTTATAGTGATTTCAAAGCTAAATATTTAGCATCATTACTCCAGTCACACGATCCTTCAGAAATCATGTGCTCAAGAAACATTTATTATTATTATTATTATGTTGAAAACAGCCGAGTAGAATTTTTTCAGGTTTCTTTGATGAATAGAAAGTTCAGAAGAACAGCATTTATCTGAAATATAAATCTTTTGTAACATTATAAATGTCTTTATCATCACTTTTGATCAATTTAAAGCATCCTTGCTAAATAAAAGTGTTCATTTCTATAATTTATTTTCCAAAAAAATTAAAATTATACTGACTCTAAGCTTTTGAATGGTATAGTGTATAATGTTACAAAAGCTTTTTATTTCACATAAATGCTGATCTTTGGATCCTTCTATTCATCAAAGAATCCTGAAAAATGTACTCGACTGTTTTAAATATTGATAATAATAATAATAATTAAAAAAAGGTTTCTTGAGCAGCAAATCAGCATATTAGAATGATTTCTGAAGGATGTGACACTGAAGACTGGAGTAATGATGCTGAAAATTCAGCTTTGATCAGAGCAATCATTTTAAAATATATTCAAATAGAAAGCAGTTATTTTAAATAGTAAAAATATTTCACAACATTACTGCTTTTGCTGTACTTTGGATCAAATAAATGCAGGCTTGGTGAACATAAGAGACTTCTTTATAAAACATTAAAAATCTTACTGATCAAACACTGTTGACTGGTTGGTTATATAGATTACAGAAACATTTCTGTCCCCCTCACTTCAGAAATGATGGCTACGCCCCTGGTTGAGAGTCAGATTTGGTGGGAAATATCAGGTTTACAACATTCATACATGACAGTTAACATAATCCATAAGTATAGAAAAGAAGATCCAGCTATTATGGTGGCGGATATGCTAATATTTTGATCAGATGAAATATTTTTCACATAGCCTAAATGGAGATCACAGGCAACCATATACCTCAACTCCATAAATAACTTTTTTTATTTTAACCACAGATGGTGATAGAAAGGCCAAAGTACTGTCGTGCAAATAGCTTTACTCTTAAAAATGGTTATAATACAGGGTTTCACAGTGAATGCCATAGAAGAACCATCTTTATTTTGCCAAAGAAGCTTTTAATGAACAGTTCTTAAAAGAACCCTGTTTTTCTGTGTATGAAGAACATTTTAAAGTGCTTCTATAATGCCATTTCGAATATTGCCTTTCGTGCAGTGTGTAATATAGCTGTATGTGAATGTAAAGCTGAAAGTGGACGATAAATAAAATTGCCTCCCAAAAGAAAGAATCCACTCTGAAAAGCCTAAACAAGTCGTCAGTAATTCGAATCCTGCTTCCATGACGGCTACACATCACAGGGTAACATGTTTGCATAATGCCCATTGCCCACCTATGTTCTATGTTGGCCGGCTGCAAATAACATCATGTTGAGAAGATGCTGTGTCCTACTCTGTAAAAGTAAATTTGTTTTATTTTCACTTCTGAAAGATTAGGCTGCAAAGAATCAGTGGTTAAAATTATTTTTTTCCCCACTGTACCACAGCAGTACAAACACAGTCTTTTTTGTGTTCTCGTCATTTTACTGATGACTGCTTCTCTAATCTCGGGAAGTTCAACGCAGGATGCTTGCTCTTGAAAGATGGCTCAGTATTCAGTTTATTTGGACCAGCTGGCTCCACTGAATCACAACCTGTAAGTATGATAAATAATAAATGTTCATATTTTCTATCAAGCGTTCAAAATACAGAACTATGGCAATGGGCGTATGGTTTCCTACACGCGCTCTATGCAGTAGACCAATGACAACAGACTGGGCTATCTGACCAATCAGAGCAGAGGCTCACGTAAAGGAGGGGTTTAGAGAGACTGAATCTTAAAACTGCTTCGAACAAATCGTTTGAGAAACGTTGGAAAAAGAGGTGATATCAAATGCATATTTTGAGAAAACGAAAGTGTTTTTTGACATTGCATGCATGTAAACCTATTGTAGGAGGCTCCCAAAATAATATTAGGAACCTTAAACATGGCATACTAGGGGTACTTTAATAATTGGAAAGGTTACATGGTTACATAATTGGTGCATTGGAAAGGTTACATGGGTGTTAAAGGTTCTATTGAACCATAGATGCCACCAATGTACTTTTATTTTTGAGCGTGTAGGCTGAATCCAAAATCGCCCCTTATAGCCTCATTTATTATTCCCTATATCATTCCACTAATATAATCCGCTGAATGAGTAACTGAAAGCGAGTGAGTGTATTCAGACACTGACTGCACCGGAAGTACTGCCAATGCTGCAATCTGGCAAGACGTAGGAATTCATTCCGCTCAATGCTCACAGTGGATGTGTATTCTCTAGCAGCTAGCTGTTGAGTGTACAATGGTTGTACACTCGTTATTGAGGTGCATTATGGGACTGAATGAATGCATTTAAAAAAAAAATACCTCAATACCCACAATGGTTTCAGAAACCACTACAAATGGCTGTCCCTTCAAAAAGCGCAGTATATAAGGGTATACAAGGTTATTTTAGCCCTAGACAGAATGCAAAAGAATGGACCAGAACACATGGGTCTTGAAGTTCAAAATATTTTTGACACACCATCTTATAAAAAATATGACTGATCTGCACTGAAAAAAAAAACGACAATGTAGCTGTTCAATATCTTATCAGATTCATTCAACAAATATATAGTCTGACTAAAATAGACAATGAATATGTGGATTTGTTACAAATGTTTTGAACAAATTAATTTAGAGAGATTTCAAAGTTCGGATTTCCAGTCTTCTGAGAAAGTTTATTATGTTAACAGCACGCTACAGCTACTTGTCAAAAGTAGCAACCAAAATACATGTCAAAATTACATTAATGCTGCATCCAAAAGTTTATCTTTTAACATCTTAAATTTGTATTAAATTTTAAATAAAAATGTTAAATTGCATTAAAATTTTACATTTTAAATTAAACGCTTTACATTTTAAAGAGCAGGTCATATGGGTTTTTGAAAAATATCTCTTTTGCAGTTTATAACGTAGCTATCCTTAAATGAAAACATTCTGCAAAGTTGTTAATCAAAAAAGTGCATGATAAATAAAGATATTGTCTCTCAAAAGAGAGAGTCGATTCTGAATCGCCTTAACGAGTCATCATATTTTCGAATCTTTTGCCTGTTACCGGTATATGTCACTGGGTAACACATTTGCATAATCCCCGCCTGCCCGCGAGTCTGACCTGCCCACAAACACCTCCGCTAGTTAGTGTGTTTACATCATGTCGAGAAGAGCTTTGTGTTCAGGGATACCACAGAAATACAATTTGAACCTTTTGTTGAGTGCATGTCATTTTACGGAGGACTTCTCTAATCTTGGCTTTTATCTTCATTGGCTTCTAATCTTCTTTATTTGGACTAACAAGCTCTCCGAACCACAACCTGTAAGTACGATTGATACGTTATGTGCACATTTTCAATTGAGTGCTCAAAATATCAAGTTTTTTTGCTAATATGTGATGTCTACCTAGTGCAGCTTTAGGTTTCCAGGTAAAGCATGATATTAATGTCTTACTGAAATACGTTAGTGTTGATAATTCGCTGTGAACCCATTATTTCCTAGGAATGTGTCGATTAATGTAGACTGACGTTCTAATAATTACTTCGTTTAATAATAAATAATGTAGTGTAGCGCACAGACTTTATAATCATTGTGAAATTGCTGTTTATTTTGCCGCATGGCAGTTATAGGGTTAATGCGGGAGAGATGAGCGAGTTAGTTAGGCTGGGCTTTGTCAATGGTAGCACTCGCTAACTGGCTCAAGGACTCCTCTCTGTGCCAATCACAACAGGCTTGGCCAGCTGACCAATCAGAGCAGAGTAGGCTTATGGAAGGGAGGGGTTTGCTCCGAACTTGCTTGGAACGAATCGTTTCGAAATCATTGGCAAATTACTCTTAAATGTATATTCTGAGAAAATGACAATGTTTTCTGGCCTTAGATGCATTTACACCTGTTGTAAAGGACTCCAACACAATATTAGGACACTCTAAAATACCATATTTTTAATAAATACCATAAAATATTTGCAGGTATAAAAAGAGGGAATTTCTACTCTTAGATGTTTTTTAATAAAATTGAACATGAATATTCATTCAGTAGTTGTAAATAAGCTTTAAACACTTCGTCACAGAAACAAATCACTTGTAAGCAAAACAATTTCACAATTTTGCGGTCTGAAAATAAGCTGAAAAAGTTCTGTAACTCAAATACTAATAGACATTTATATGTAACAAAACGTAGGATCTCTAAATTTAACAAACAGCTAGACAAACTAGCCAACATCACTAACTGACTAGTTGACCATCCTGGCCCATTCCTATTATACGTTTTGTTAATTTGTATTATCCATTTTTGGCTTGTTCCTCTGTGTGATTTTGTACATTTCAATGATTTTTTACAATGTAACTTGGCTAATTAGCATGTGACACTTTCCTCCTAACATATACACATTTCCTTTCTTCCCTTCAGCCTGCAATCATAAATCAATGACAAGTCACACAATTGCTAACTAGTAGCTACCTGGCCACTTTCAACCAAGTGCTTTATATCCTTCGAGGCTTCTGTAGTTTAGTCCTGTGGTTAAACAATCTTGCAGGACATTTGGTAACACAGAACTGTTTTCCAATAGAGGCCCAAGCATAACAGAGCTCTGCTAGCAAGCCTATGTGTCATTGATGAAGTGAGTCATGATGGGACTGGAGTTCTTTACTCAGCGGCTCTCTCTAGCTTTCAGCTGTATCACTGCACCACTGGAAAAAAAAAAGCAAGTTTTTCCTCACACAACCCCTATAAGAATAATAGAGCAAATGACCTACTGTTTTTCAGTTAACTCGGGTGTCCTCTGAGAAATATCTGGAATATCTTTGATTGCATAATGTATGTATGTATATTTTAATCACAATGCTTCTCATTCATTTTGACCTTCGTCGAATACTGTGATTAAAAGTCAATTTTTTCATTGAGCTGCCTCATGCACGTTCATTATATATTTAGGCCTTTTTGGGAAAAATAACAGTTGGTCAAATCCCAGACACTCCTATTTTGCTATTCTGTCTATGCATAATAATGTGATAGGCTGCAATTTATTATTAACATTTATGTAGCATTGTTTTATCACTGCTGTCCGTGGCCCACAACACTAACACAGTCAATGCAGTTGCTAGCAGGATTTTGTTACTTCTTTGTCAATCTTACAATCAAAAAAGAGGCTGACGTCTTTTCCGATGCTAAATAATAAAGCGTTTATAAAATAATGAATAATCCGGAAGCGAGCCTGGTGAAAAATGTGTTTTTCATGAAGTCCTACTAAATGCAAGGATCAGAGGAGTCTTGTTTCATTGGACAGAAAATCTAAAGACAACCAGAGCTGGTTTTGATAGGCCATATGTTCACATGGCCCCTGGAGTTCAGCTAGAAACTTTTAAAGATTGATAATTACAAACGAAGCGATATTCAGTGGCTTTAATGAAGGTGATAATGAACTTAAGCTCAGGCAAACATCACCTGTTTATTCAAGCAGGTCACATCCAGTAAACACCCATAATTATGGTTTGCACATTGTGTCTAAAAATATACTAAAGTCTAAAGAGAGAAAATTCGTTCTTATTTCCTGAACCTTCTTTATCAAATTAGAAAGCTGTGACATACTGCACATGAATTATTTTCTTTTGAAATGCTAACCATCAGAAACACTCAAGAAGAGTCATTCCCTCTCTTATTCTTATCTATCAAAGGCAAGTGAATATGGGGTTGATGGCCTAAAAACAACAACTAATTGTATAGTTATTTAATATATTATATCTTTAATATATTCACAATTGCTTTATGTATTTACACATTTTGCATACCATTTATGCTAACTAACGTTCACTGTACGTCATAAGTTAACATTTATTTTTTAAATATTTCAAAATACTAAAATGGTGTTTATTTAAAGATGTAAATTACATTTTGAATTTTTAGTTTGAATATGCATTATGTGTTGACTTCTTAACCCTTTGAATTTTAAAAGTACTTTCTTTAACCTTTCTGAAACACTTGATGTCTATCTGTGTGTGTGTGTGTGTGTGTGTGTGTGTGTGTGTGTGTGTGTGTGTGTGTGTGTGTGTGTGTGCTCGCGTGTGTGTGTGTGTGTGTGTGTGTGTGTGTGTGTGTGTGTGTGTGTGTGTGTGTGTGTGTTCACGTGGTGTGCATCAGTGTGAAATGAATCCTCATCTAAAATCCAAGCTCTCTTCCAGTAGACCAGGCAACTGACATTTCCCCTCGTATTCCTGCATGACAGCATCATTTAACATCAGCCACTGATGAATAGTGAACGGAAACAGAGATATGATTCTAAAAGCCTCACCTGCAGAAATGATTTAGAGAGGTCTTTGGCGTTTGAAGTGCTAGCTTTCCCTTCACCTTGGAGAACATTGAGACGGAGACGCTGGAGGCATCCAGAACATATACTAAGTGTATATCACACAACCAGGTGAGAAGTGGTCTAGATCAGTGTTTCCCAACCGGGGTGCCGTCTGTCGAGAGCAGGGGTGCCGTGTAAAAAATCCTTTTTTAATATTTTTCTGCCAATAATTAGAGATGCACTGAAATTCCAGCTGCCGAAACTTAGTTCACCGCTCAAGATTCACTTTCACGTGGTGTGACGCTCTGCATATTATCCGCTCTATGCGTGTGTGTGCTCCGCTCAGTCGCTCACGGCCCATGTGAGTGCTCCACTCATATACTGTTCATGCTCATCGGAACAGCAAAGTCCACTCAAAAATCGAGCTGACAGGTTAATAGCCCTACTGTGTGATAGACCTACCTGAAAAACTAAAAACCAATGTATTTAATTTGTAGGCCTATCGTGATTTTTTTTATTATGCCACGTCACGCCATGTCACTAGTAATTTCTTTATTTGTTCTTATTTTATTATTAACTGCTTAGCCTCCTTGTCATTTTTTATTAAATTCGAAGTTTTAAATCAAGCTATCTCGTGCTACTGCAACAAAATTACCCAGCTGTAAAATCAAAAATACACTGAGTGAGCAAAACTTTGTTTAATTACCATTATAACTAGCTATCTCACAATGTTTACATATGAATAAAAGCCTACATTAAAATCTGTCATATAAATTGGTCTTTTCATTAGAAATTAGCCTACTGATTGCCACCATTGATGGACAAATTTTTTTTATAATATTAAAAATATCTGTATGACAGTATATTCTGCAGTTCTTCCCTGCTGTACCGAATATCTATACTTTTCAAAGTATCATATCGAAGTTAGAAATTCAAATATTGTGACAAAATTAATTTTGTAGGGTGCCACAAATTTGTTAAAATTTCCAAAGGGTGAAGAAAGGTTGGGAAACACTGGTCTAGATGAACATCAGATGAACATCAGCTTTACAGAAAATGAATGAAAATGAAACAATACATATATTTACATTACATTTATATTTTATGATACATTTATATTTTGATACATTCATGTAATATTATAAAAAATAAAATAACATTTTTGGTGGTTTTTTAAAATGGGACTGGTCCGCTTTTACATAGACTCATCTTTGGCATAGAATTGAATAGCTGTTCTCAGCTGATTGTCAGACCTGCACACTCAGCACAGTCAGTGTCCTCAGTTTGCTGTGCCTTGCGAAATATTGCCGTGGCCATAATTAAAAGCCGTCCTTTGAAATTAATCACATATTATGAGAGTTGCTTTAATCAATTTGCAAACATCAAATTACTGTCTCCAGCATATGTTCCTCAAAATGGCTGTAGCCATCATTTCTTTTTTTTTTCTCTTTTTTTACATTCTTTTCTTCTTTTCTTTTAGAGACCCAATTACATTTCTGGAAATCTGATGGGTCATAACTCCACTTACTGTCCTGAAATACAATTATCAGATCAGTCATCTTCTATGAAATGCCTCTCAGCGGCAGCCAAAGAGCAGCCCATCCAAACAGTCAATCTGATTCATGTCTCCGGCCTGTCGCAGTTAATCCAAAATTCACCTTATATGACACATTTATCCCAAAGTGAACATGAAACTGCCCTTACGACCTATATTACTTTTATAATGTCACATATTTTTGCAGAATTGGATTGATTTGAATTGACTGGATAGGTAAAAGTATAAGTTATGAAGCCAGGTGATTGGAAGGACTAGACTAAAAACTGGTGGCCTCGATGATGTCATCAATAAAGGAAAGTTGTTTGTGATAATGAAAGACTGCAAAAACAAACTTTTGTTGTTGTTGTTGTTTAATACTGTGGACTGATGTATCATTCATAATAATAGACTTGCACTCTATTCATTTACTAACTGCTTGTTTTCTTTAAAAAAAAAAAAAGCTTGCTCTATTTTTTTCTATTCTATTTTCTTTTTATTTATTATATAATTAAAAAAAACAAGAAAAAAAAAACCTTGCTACATGTACTGTGTTAAGCTAACTGAGACTTGTTATAGCACTTGCATATCATTGCTCTCTTGTTGATTTTCATTGCTTCCATTGTCCTCATTTGTAAGTCGCTTTGGATAAAAGCATCTGCTAAATGACTAAATGTAAATAATAATACATAAAATATGAATTAAGATTTTTTTTCTCTCTTAGTTACATTTACGTCCTTAACTATAGAAATGCTGACAAATTTATGGCGGCTCACAAAAACAAGCCACTAAAAGCCATACTTCCTAAAAGTGCAGTATATATATATATATATATATATATATATAATTTTATGACACAAAAAGGAATGTCTATGCTGAAGCTTTGTTTTCAATGTTTCTCTAACCTTCAGATTAAAAAACCACCAAGTCTAAACATCTGACATTGAGTGAGACAGTATTTACAGCCCATTATGTGTTGATTTTTAGATGAGGAGTTAAATTACCCACTAAAAATGTTACACGGTTGCTGCAAACTCCCTTTAGGACTCACTAAGCTAAAATTCAAACTTTGCTTCACAGTTTCACTTTGAGACAAAAGTGTTTATCACAGCTGCGACTAAATTGAACCTAATCAGAATGTAGCACTCGGCATACTTAATTAAACAAACTTTGTACCAATTTCATCAAGCCTCTCGTTTATCTTAATCCATGTGTTTCCTTGCAAAAAAAAATGACAACAGTTGATTAAGTTCAGAGGAGAAAGAAGTGCAAAGGAAAGGAAGTGGAGAATTTCATTCGGCAGTCTGAAATTGCAAAGCTAAGGTGATTAAAGGTTCCGTCTTTGTGATGCAAATGAGATTCTTTTTGAAGATTATCCTTCGTTTGGCAAAAGACACCTCTGCTTTGAGTGGGAGACCATCAGAAAAGGTCCTAGCGGTGTCATTGGCAATCTGGGAAAATGGATAAGTTTCACTTGACTTTCTGTCTAGAGCAAAAAAAAAAAAAGCAAGCCAGGTTCCCACACTCCTCATGAAATCTACAACCGCAGGCTATGTTGTTTAACAGCTGATTGATTTGGCAATGTTACATCACTTCCTTGTCCATCAAAATATGCAAAAGCGAACATTATTCATCGGCACCGCCGGCCGAAGCTCAGATTTAGCACGACGTTTCTATGGTACACATGTACCTGTCTATCTGATCAGGGATTCCGCTAGGCAGTGATGACATTTCAGAGGCGGCGTTACTCTGACTGACCCGGGATCTGATTTACTGACTGAGAACGTAATTAAGCTTCGCACTATTCCTGAATCCCAGAGCTCGACTGAGCTGCTAATTGGCATGAATTAGCTGTGAACAGAGGGAGTGTTTCTATCCATTTCCCACTCGTCTCTCCTTTTTTTTAACGTTCCTGCTCTCGTCTAACTAGCATTAAAGGACCCACTTGAATTGGCTCCACAGTCTAATGGTCTGCCAGGTTCCTGACATCGGCAGTGAATATTAGTACAGACTTTTTAATCAAGAGACTCTCGGGCTGCCGCCCATTGCTAAAAGTACATGTACCAAAACATCTGGCCAGCCAGCTGCACTTGTATGCGCCTCTCGAAATTAAATGTCTGATTTTCTGATCCATTAGTCCAAATCTATACACATTTAGAAGCTCATGCATCCTGCATATTGTCCGACATGCTGTTCAAACACCAACAGGGATGCAGTTTACTGTGACATTGGCCAATCGCCTAGGTTTGGAAACAATAATTGACTTCAAATGATGTGTAGTTGTCAATAAAATATACATTTACAATAAAAAAATAACATTATAATAATACTTTTGGTTAACTTTTGTAAAAATGTAAAATGTTAAATCTACTATTTAAATTATATTTACTTTGAATAAAAGCCCCTTTGTGTGTGTGTGTGTGTGTGTGTGTGTGTGTGTGTGTGTGTGTGTGTGTGTGTATGATTTATAT